>NC_037679.1:118645383-118945383 GCF_003255815.1 Theropithecus gelada | reverse complement strand
TCTCTTGCCCCGGCTGGAGTGCAGTGGTACGATTTTGGCTCACTGCAACCTCCATCTCCTGGGTTCAAGCAATTCTCCTGCCTCAGCCTCCCTGAAGGGGTGGCCTGCCCCTCCACACCTGTGGGCGTTTCTCGTTAGGTGGATCAAGAGACTTGAGAAAAGAAATGAGACACAGAGACAAAGTATAGAGAAAGAAAAAGTGGGCCCAGGGGACCGGCGCTCAGCATACAGAGGACCCATGCCAGCACCAGTCTCTGAGTTCCCTTAGTATTTATTGATAATTATCTTTACCATCTTAGAAAAAGGGAAGTGACAGGATAATAGGATCATGGTAGGGAGAAGGTCAGCAGTAAGACATGTGAATAAAGATCTCTGTGAAGTTTAAGGAAAAGTGCTGTGTTTTGATATGCATATGCAAACATCTCCATAAACCTTTTTAGTGCATAAAGAGCAGCATTGTGCTAGCAAGTCCCACCTTTCACCCTAAGGCGGTTTTCTCCTTTCTCAGTAAACAGAACATACAATCGGGTTTTACACCGAGATGTTCCATTGCCCAGGGACGGGCAGGAGACAGATGCTTTTCTCTATCGCAACTGCCAAGAGGCTTCTTTCCTCTTGTACTGGTCCTCCTCAGCACAGACCCTTCATGGGTGTCAGGCTGGGGGACGATCAGGTCTTTCCCTTCCCACGAGGCCATATTTCAGACTATCACATGGGGAGAAACCTTGGACAATACCTAGCTTTCCTAGGCAGAGGTCCTTGCGACCTTTGGCAGTGTACGTGTCCCTGGGTACTTGAGATTAAGAGAATGGTGATGACTTTTCACAAGCGTACTGCCTTCAGGCACTTGTTTAACAAAGCACACCCTGCACAGCCCAAAATCCTTTTAACCTTGAGTCACCACAGCACATGTCTCTTGCAAGGACAAGGTTGGGGGTAGGGTCACAGATTAACAGCATCTCAAATACAGAACAAAATGGAGTCTCTTATGTCTACTTCTTTCTATATAGGCATGTTATGCCCAGACCGTTTATTCCCCGAAGAAGACCACCAGAGTCCAGAGTCAAAGCTAAGCAGCAAGGATCTTTATTACAGGTTCGAACCTGGAACTCTCACTCGCTCGCGAAACGAGACGGGCAGGAGAGCTCCCCCACTGAGCTCCGAGCAGTGTTATATAGTCTAAGAAAAGTGGGCATAGAATTATTATACAAATCAGATATATGATTGGCTAGTGTTTGAACAAGGCGATTTGGCTAACTATGATTGGTTCCCGCCATTTCTGATATTTCGGTTCAACCTTTGAGGCGGGAGAGCAGTTTTACGCAAAGGCAGTTAATTATATTGCGTCAGGTTGCCCAACTGGTTTATGGCAGCAAGAGTTTATCTTACTTAAACACGTCTTGTGACCTTGCCTCAGAACTTACAAAATCTCTGGTACGTGCAGAAAAACAGGTACTCACAGAACTTACGAAATCTCTGGTATGTGCAAAGATTAGAGAGCAGAAAAAAGGGTTTAGCAATAGGGTGTAGCGGGGGGGCGGGGCGGGTACACATCTATCTTTGTGTCCTTTCAGGCACAGAACAGTCTGATCTTTCTTTTCCCCACACCTCCCCAGTAGCTGGGATTACAGGTGCCCACCACCACACCCGGCTTTGTATTTTTGTATTTTTAGTAGAGATGAGGTTCACCATGTTGGCCAGGCTGGTCTAGAACTCTTGACCTCAAGTAATCCGCCTGCCTCGAGCTCCCAAAGTGCTGGGTTTACAGGTGTGAGCCACCACGCCCAGTCAACCATCTTTTACTTCTTTCTTATTCTCTTATTCTACATATTCAATCAGGTACCATGTCCTGTGGACTCTGTCTTCTCTGAAACTACAAGTTCTCTCTTTCCCATTGCCGTGCATACTGGTTTATGCTCTCACTACTTCTTGCTTGAATTATTCCAGAAGTCTCCCAACTGGTCTGAAGCTTAATTTTCATTACGTGCTGTTCGATCTCACTCCACCACTCAAAATCGATGGCTTCCCCGTTGTCTCCTGAGTTTAGCTCAGTGCATGAGACCTTTTAAAATCCACCTACACCTCTTCTATGTGCATGCATTTCTCTGGTCATAATAGAGGATTTGATCTACCTCAAAATGAGTTCTTATATTTACATTTACTGGTTTTTAATTCCCTCCATCCTATCTATAATTTGCACCACATTGCTCACCATGCAGCCCACTCCCCAGACACCTTGTGAGAACAGTGATCATGTTTTTGCAGTGGAATGAACATGGGCGAAAGGTGAGAAGGTGTGCATAGATTTACATTTTGAAGTCAGGAAATAAGATACTGATCAATGCTTTCATTCCACTGTGCTTATTATCTTTTCCTCTGTTCTAGCATGAACCTTGCACTCATAAGATATTGATCATACGCTGCAACTCCTCTGCACTTACCTTTTCTTCTACTCTGCCATGAACCTTGCACCATTGTTGGTGCTTTACAGATACTAGTTGAGTTAAATCAAGTGCCTGTTTCTGAACCTTTCAAGATTCAGATTAATTGATTCTGTTTTATACTTCTCTGTTTTTGAACGGTACATATATCTTTCCACACTTGGATTTCGTTAAAGCTTTAATTGATTTCCAAAAGATAGAGTATTATAAAAACACAGAGAAAAGTAAAGTATTTACATGGTCTTAATGCCTATTGCCAAACTCATATAGCTGCTATATGTATCTACTGGCAAACTCACACATCTGGTTGATTTTAAATTGATTGTAGGAAAATTCATACAAAAAGATGCTACATAGGAAGGTAAACTGAACACCACAAAAATCATAATGAACAAACTCAGTAATGCCAGACTGTTCAATCACTAGTTTTCAGATTAAGGCAGTATGTAAAGGCAAACATCCTTGGAATGGTCTTAGAATCTAGAACAAAGTCATGTGTTTGGGAATCTTAACCAATTCCGATAGTGTTCAACATGTTTTTCTTTGTTGCAAACAATGCAGTTTTTAAGCAAACTAATGAATGCATACCCTGACAAACAAATCCAACAAAAGAGGCACTTAGAGCAGTGTTCATTGAATCCTAGAATTTTGAAAGAAAAAATCTATTAGGTCATTTTGAGCTTTTACTTCTGCTGAAGAAGGATTGTTCTTTTGAGTTTATTTTTCTAGCTTTCGGTTCTATTCCATTTAAATGCCTCGAGAAAAAGGATTTCTCAAACTCCCTGTGGAAAGTTCTGGCACCTACTATATTCACTTTCAAAAGTCTCCTGATAACTTATTTCCTTTTTCTTTTGGTTATACACATCAACCATTCATGGTTCTGCTGATAGTTTTCTATGAGTCTTTATGCTTATTTAAAAGAAATCATATAACATTAATCATATAACATATAACCATTACTTGGTTATAAAGCATGATATTAACTAAACTGGCTTTTAAAAATTCAGTAACATTAGAGCAAAAATTTTTTTATTTGTTTTTTTGAGACGGAGTTTTGCTCTTGTTATTACCCAGGCTGGAGTGCAATGACGTGATCTCGGCTCACCGCAACCTCTGCCTCCCGGGTTCAAGCGATTCTCCTGCCTCAGCCTCCCGAGAAGCTGGGATTACAGGCGTGCACCACCACACATGGCTAATTTTGTATTTTTAGTAGAGACAGTGTTTCTCCATGTTTGTCAGGCTGGTCTCGAACTCCCGACCTCAGGTGATCTGCATGCCTCAGCCTCCCAAAGTGCTGGGATTACAGATGTGAGCCACCACGCCCGGCCATACAGCAAATATTTTATTAATAACATCAGTAGTTCCATGAATATATAGATGTAGGATGTCAATAAAGTCTATGCCCCTTAATAACTGAGTGTGTTAATGTTGTATTTGCTGGTTAACTGGCACCTTCCTTCTTGATCAATGTTCTTAGAACAGTATGTACAGGAGTACTTCAGTCTACTACTTGATATTCAAGGACAACACTTCAAAGCTTGAAATGAGAGACTGTTTTAACCATATTAACGTAACTACATAGTTTGCAATAGATTTAATGATTCAACATCATTGTTAATATTTAGTTTAATCAAAAGTGACTTATATTAACTTGTACACATGTGAAATGACTTATGAACAAGATTATTTATTGCAGCATTGTTTGTGATTACAAAGATTGGAAGTTATTTGCATAGTCATTGGGTGTAAAAAATAATGACATTAAAAGAAAACAATTGAGGAAAGAACCAGTAAGCTCTCTCAGGTAGAGATAGAAAGAAAGTCACCCTGAGCCTTTCACTGTATATATTTATATATTTGATTTTTGACACATGTGAGTTTATTATAATCAAAATTGAATTAAAATTGAAGCCTTATAATGAAATTAGCTTCACACCAGAGCCATTATCAAGAAAATCTGAAATACTGGTACCTATGCAAATTTTATTTTATTATTTTTATTATTATTTTTTTTTTTGAGTCAGAGTCTTGCTCTGTCACCCAGGCTGGAGTGCAGTGGTGTGATCTCAGCTCACTGCAATCTCCAGTCTCCCGGGTTCAAGCAATTCTCCTCAGCCTCCCGAGTAGCTGGGATTACAGATGCCTGCCACCACGCTTGGCTAATTTTTGTATTTTTAGTAGTGACAGAGTTCTGCCACGCTAGCCAGGCTGATCTTCAACTCCTGACGTCAGGTGGTCCACCTGCGTCAGCCTCCCAAAGTGGTGGGATTACAGGCATGAGCCACTGCACCCGGCCATTTAAGCAAATTTTAGTTAAGACCAGTAACATATTTTTTGACAATATTTCCAAAGTGTTGTATTTAATTTAACTAACTGAAAATTATCTATTAAGAAAGCAAGTTAAATATAATATGTATACTTCACAGTATACACACTGTAATGATTCACAGTAAACATTATATGAAGAATGTCTAAACTTTTCTTGAAATCTACCATATATATAGTACAATAATGACCAGCAAACAATGGCTAAGTTTTACTTAATTAAACATTTATGTAGCTCCTACCAAGGCTACCAGACTTTGTACCCAGTAATAGGAAAACAGAAATAATTCAAGCATTATTCTCACTCTTGAGAAACAATTCTATTTAGGGAGAGATACAAAAAAAGCAAAGGTGGCCGGGTGCAGTGGCTCATGCCTATAATCCCAGCACTTTGGGAGGCCGAGGCAGGCAGATCACTTGAGGCAAGGAGTTCGATACCAGCCTGACCAACATGGTGAAGCCCCGTTTCTACTAAACATACAAAAATTAGCTGGGTGTGGTGGCATGCAATGCAATCCCAGCTACTCGGCAGGCTGAAGCAGAGAATTGCTTGAACCTGGGAGGTGGAGGCTGCAGTGAGCCGAGATTGCACCACTGTACTCTAGCCTGGGTAACAGAGCAAGACTGCATCTCAATAAATAAATAAATAGTAAAGGCAATAGAGTGCATATAGTAGGTGCTACAGTAGAAGTCTGCACAAGGTTCTGTGTATGTGGAAAGGCAAGTCAGAAAAATTAGGAAAGGCTGTATTGGGAGGTGACATTTAAGCAGAACCACGAGAGGAGACCGGATGAACATGGCGGTAAGAGCACTTTTACACAACCCCACACTCCCGGGCCCAGACTCAGTTGCTCATTCCCTAATCATAGAAGACTTTGAGGAAAAGCATGCTGGGCTTCCCTTCCAGCCCATTGGTAAATACAGAGAGGCCTAAGCACCCAACATCGCCCACGGAATGCACTCTTGGGACTTAAAGCATTGGCAACCCAGCACCCAGTTAAATTCCCCATGTCACTGTTTCCACATTGTCCCCATCACCTTTACTCTCTTGATGCTCTGCATTTTCTCTCTTAACTCGACCCACAATAGACCCTCCCACTCAAATCTGCCCACAATACCCTTTGCAACCAATATTACCACACTCCACTTTATCTTCCCTCAATGGTTCCTGCTCCTCCTGGTCTTAGGCGAGGTCATTTCTCTGCCAATCTTTAAAGTGGAGGCTGCTCATTTTCTCTGCCCCTCATCCAGGGCTGGAGTGGAGCTGATGCCCTTCACCCTGCCCAGTACTGTTTCCACATGAGACTCCTCGCATAGCATCTGCTCTCTGCTACTCAGACCAGCAGTCTGTGCTCTCTCTTCCTCTAACCATCATTGGAAAACATCCCAGTCCCTCTGGCCCCATTATCCACTGTAGATTTTAGCACTTACCTCCTCTCTTCCCTCCCATGTGCTGTTTTCCCATTTATTTTAAGGTGCATGTGGATGGCCCGTTCCCATTCTTGGCATCTTAGTCCCTTTAATTTCTCATTTCCGTTAATTTGCTACATTCCTCACATGCCAGCTACCCCTATGGCCATATCCCAGACCTTTGAATCATACACGAAATTCCTTCAAGTCTTATGAGTCACTTTTGGCCCAAGACTTATCTTACGTCTATGCAGTCCTATCTATTTTAACTACTATAATGTGCCCAGTTTAGGCCACTGTCTTCTCTTCACTGAATATATGTGTTTCCATTTTTTCTCATCCCCATTTGTCTCTCAGACCCAATTTGTTCTCCAGAGCAGAGGGATCACATCAGTCACCTGCTTTAAAACTCCTCAACCCGGTGGGGCATGGTGACTCACAGCCCCAGCACTGTCATCCCAGCACTTTGGGAGGCTGAAGTGGGAGGATCACTTGAGCCCACGAGGAGCTGCAGTGATCTGTGATCACGTCACCGCACTCTAGCCTGGGCTACAGAGTGACACCCTGTCTCAAAAACAAACAAACAGACAAAAACCAACAAAAAAAATTTTTTTTTTTTTTTTTTTGAGAGGGAGTCTTGCACTGTCGCCCAGGCTGGAGTGCAGTGGCCGGATCTCAGCTCACTGCAAGCTCCGCCTCCCGGGTTTGCGGCATTCTCCTGCCTCAGCCTCCCTATAGCTGGGACTACAGGCGCCCGCCACCTCGCCCGGCTATTTTTTTGTATTTTTTAGTAGAGACGGGGTTTCACCGTGTTAGCCAGGATGGTCTCGATCTCCTGACCTCGTGATCCGCCCGTGTCGGCCTCCCAAAGTGCTGGGATTACAGGCTTGAGCCACCGCGCCCGGCCCAAAAAAAATTTTTAAGCAAAAAACCTCTTCAACCTCTTCCTGTTAGGTTTTGAATAAAACCCAAAGTCCCCACTGTGCTCCAGAAGTTCCCAAGGGATCTGGTCCTTCTCATCTTTACAGTCTCATCTTGTTTTGCCGTTTCCACCTCCCTCATCCTCCAAACTGTTTTTCTTCAGGGCCTCCGCACTTGCTGATTCCTCTGCCTAGAAGGTCGTCTTCTGAGTCCCCATCCAGCGGTGCCTTATCACCCTGCCAACCTCAGATTGGATGCTACTTCCTCAAAGAGACTCCTGGGACTCCCGTGTTTCCCAGGCCTTCAGCGCCCTCATCTCAACTTGCAATGATTGTATTGGGATGATTATTTGTATGATTTTGGGATTGATATCTGACTCTTCCACTAGACCATATATTTCTTGAGAGTTGAGAGCATGTCCAGTTTTTTACCACTGTGCAACAATATGTCGTCCAATGCTTGGCCCATAATAGGGGGCTGGTGAATGTGGTAGTCTGAATCATAGCCCCCAAGGATGCCCATAGCCTAATCCCTAGAAGCTTTCCTGGTAAAAGGGATTTTGCAGATTGTGATTAAGTTATGGAGAGATTATGGAGAGATTATCCATATCTCTCCATAATCTCTCCGTGGAGAAATTATCCTTGATTTCTAAATGGGTCCAGTACAATCAGTAGGGTCTTTGTAAGAGGGAGGCAGAGGGTCAGAAGCAGAATCAGAGAAGGAGATGCCACAGTGGAAGCAAGGGGTGTGTGTGTGTGTGTGTGTGTGTGAGAGAGAGAGAGAGAGAGAGAGATTGAGAGATTGAGATTTAAAGAGCTCCATTACTTGCTCTGAGGATGAGGATGAGCCAAAGAATGCAGGCGGCTTATAGAGGCTGGAAAAGCCAAGAAAACAGATTCTCACTCTAGAGCCTCCAGAAGGGAATGCAGCTCTGCTGAAACTTTGATTTGGAACTTCCAGAACCATAAGATAATAATTTTGTGTAGTTTCAACACTGGGCTTGGTGGCTCATGCCTGTAATTTCAGCACTTTGGGAGGCCAAGGTGGGTGGATCACTTGAGGTCAGGAGTTTGAGACTAGCCTGGCCAACATGGTGAAACCCTGTCTGTACTAAACATATGAAAATTAGCCAGGTGTGGTGGTGCACACCTGTAGACCCAGCTACTTGGGAGGCTGAGGAAGGAGAATCACTTGAACCCGGGAGGTAGAGATTGCAGTAAGCTGAGATTGCACCACTGCACTCCAGCCTCGGCTACAGAGTGAGACTTTGTCAAAAAAAACGGAATAATTTTGTGTACTTTCAGGCCACAAAGTCTGCAGTCATGTGTTACAACAGCAGTAGTAAACGAATACAGATTTTGGTACCTGGAAATGGTGTGCTACGGTAACAAATACCTAAACAATGTGGAAGTGGCTTTTGAATTGAGTGTTGGTCCACATATGGAAGAATTTTGAGGAGCATGATAGGAAAAGCCTAGCTTGCCTTAGAAAGACTGTTAGTAGAAGTAGGGATACTAAAGGTGCTGCTGGTGAGGACTTGGAAGTGAGCGTGGTAAAGAAAATGTGTTTCATTTTAGAGAATATCAAAGTCATTGTAGAAGGTTGGTAGAAGTGTAGGTTTTCATAATGTGTTGTTGGTGAAGGCTGAGAAAGGTTTGTTTAGGGACCCTTTTTAGGGAACATGTTTAGGGAAACTGGAGGAAAAAGGATCCTTGTTATGCAGTGGAATGAAACTGTGGAATTGTGTCTTACGGTTACATGGAAAGCAGAATTTGTTTGAACTTGGATATTTGGCTTAGTTTGCCAAGTCAAGTATTGAAAGTGTAGCCTGGTTTCCTCTTGCTGTTTTATAGTAAAATGCCAGGGAAAAAGGGATAAATTGCAGTAGGAACTGTTAAGAAAAAGGAACAAAGACATGATGACTTGGAAATTCTCAAGATACCTGATTTGTAAAAGATGCTAAAATTAGGAGATTCACTGTCAGGAAAGTGTGCTCTGGAGAGGAAGCCAAGGGTGAGTTCCTTGTGGCGTAGGCTAGGGGCTGTGGCAGGTATGTCTCACCAGGGAAGAGACGATGGTGACTTGGACTCGGGGCCTGGCGGGGTGTGGGAAAATATAGAGGAATGAGTTGATTCTGTTGGGACTTGGTATTGAGTTCCTTAATTCCATGAGTGGAAACACATGGAGAGCTCTGTTTCCTGGTCACCTAAGCTCTCTGACCATCTTCCTGACTCTCTCCAGAATGCCCTGCCTTCATATCCACTCGAGGACAAATCATCCTTTTCTGCATTTTTGCAGGCTGGATTCCTCTCTGGACTAAAGAGCTAATGAGGGGTGGTTTCTAGCTTTCTGCTCTTTCCCACAACACTCCGTCAGTGAGTCTTCTGGATGTCCTACAGGCAACTCACTGGATCCACTTGGTCCGTGGAAGAATCACTACCACATCCATTTCACCTTGGGCACAGACCAGAGGGTGGGGCAGTCATGTCCTGCAGTCACTGGGTAGCTTACAAGTGCTAATACAGCAATAGCTTAATTAGAGAGAGAGAGAGAGAGAGAAGAAGAATGTTATGGAGCCTTGTTTCTATAGAGGAAACCAAAATATCTTGATCAAAAGACCCTAAAACTGGAAGAACCAGAGCAGCTGGTGCCAAAATGTAGGAAAAAACTGAGATGTGGCAAGTGGTACAACTGATAGCCAAGCAGGAAAAATTCGTATCCCCCTGTAACCAGCATTTTGGGAGGCTGAGGCAGGTGGATCACCTGAGGTCAGGAGTTCGAGACCAGCCTGGCCAATATGGTGAAACCCTTTCTCTACTAAAAATACAAAAATTAGGCTGGGCGTGGTGGCTCATGCCTGTAATCCCAGCACTTTGGGAGGCCGAGGTGGGCAGATCACGAGGTCAGGAGATCGAGACCATCCTGGCTAACATGGTGAAACCCCATCTCTACTAAAAATACAAATAAATAAATAAATAAATAAATAAATAAATAAGCTGGGTGTGGTGGTGGGCACCTGTAGTCCCGGCTACTTGGGAGGCTGAGGCAGGAGAACGACTTGAACCTGGGAGGTGGAGCTTGCAGTGAGCCGAGATTGTGCCACTGCACTCCAGCCTGGGCGACAGAGTGAGACTCTGTCTCAAAAACAAAAAACAAAAAACAAAAATTAGCTGGGCATGGTGGTGTGCACCTGTAGTCCCAGCTACTCAGGAGGCTGAGGCAGGAAAATCGCTTGAACCTGGGAGGCAGAAGTTGCAGTGAGCCAAGATCGCACCACTGCACTCCAGTAACAAGAGTTAAACTCTGTCTCAAAGAAATAAAAAGAAAAATTTGTACCCTCTTCTTTTCTGTTGCCTCAGGATAACTGAGATTCTTATAATGCATTTATTGAACAAATATTTGAGGAGTACCCATTATGTAGGCATCAGACACTGCTCAAGGTCTTGAGGCTGTGAGGGTGTATTAGTCCATTTTCACACTATGAAGAACTACCTGAGACTGGGTGATTTATAAAGAAAAGAGGTGTAATTGAATTACAGTTCATCATGGCCAGAAAGGCCTCAGGAAACTTAAAATCATGACAGAAGGTGAAGGGGAAGCAAGGCACATCTTACATGGTGGCAGGAGACAGAGAGAGAGAAGGGGGAAGTGCCACACTTTTAAACCCTCAGATCTTACGATGATATAGGAGTTAAGAAGAAATCACTTAGGCAGATAGTGAGGATACAGGAGTCCTTGGTAAGGCTTTTCTTTTTAATGAAAACCTAAATTATTTTCTAACAAAGAGCAGCCTGTAAAGTCGAGCTGCATACATAGACAAGCAAGCTGGGCGCTTGCACCGGAGAATGCCGGCAGAAACTAGAAACCAGACACGTTCAAGATGGCGTCTCCATCTTCCCTTCTCTGCCAGTGAAGTGTACAGTAAGGTGCAGACAAGCTGGTGCCCGCCAAGAGGAGAATTCATGTGCATAATAAGATTAGGGTGGGGCAACCAGCCTTCCCAGTGTGCTATGTAAACATCATACCTGATTGAACCAATCTGTGAGCCCTATGTAAATCAGACACCACCTCCTCAAGCCTGACTATAAAATCCGGTGCATCCACCACCCGCCGGTCTTTCTTCTCAGAAGTTCCCCTCTCTTACTAGAGAGAGAGAGCTGTTTTCCTTTTTCCTTCTTCTGCCTATTAACCTGTGCTCGTAAACTCCCTGTGTGTGTCTATGTCCTGAATTTTCCTGGTGTGAGAGGATAAACCCCTGGTGTATACCCCAGAAAACAGCCACTTCAAGTGAGAACTCACTCACTGTTCACCCCCATGATCCAATCACCATCGACCGGGTTCCTCCCCTGACACAAGGGGATTAAAATTCCACATGAGGTTTGAGTAGGGGCACAGAGCCAAACCATATCAGAGGGTGAAGAGTAGGTAAAGTTGCAGCTCTCCTGCACCTTGCAGGGAAAGGCCATATAACACATGGTTACAAGCACAAACTAGGACTGGACTGCAGGTGTGTGAGCCCCAGCTTTGCTATTGAGTGACCCCCAGCAAGTTATTAAACTGTGCCTCAGTTTTTTTGTTTGTGAAATGGTGGTAATAGTATAAGCCACCTCTCATGGATGATGTGAGGATTAAATAAAATAACAAATGTTGACAGGCACAGTGGTGTGCACACCTGTAATTTTAGCACCTTGGGAGGTGGAGGCCCGAAGTTTACTTGAGGTTAGAAGCCTGAGACCTGCCTGGCCAACATAGGGAAACCCCATCTCTGCTAAAAATACAAAAAAAAAAAAAAAAAGCCAGGCGTGGTGGCTCACCCTTGTAATCCCAGCACTTTGGGAGGCCGAGGTGGGCAGAGTTTGAGACCAGCCTGGCCAATATGGTGAATCCCCATCTCTACTAAAAATACAAAAATTAGCGGAGCGTGGTGTTGAGCACCCGTAGTCCCAGCTACTCGGGAGGCTGAGGCAGGAGAATCACTTGACCCTGGGAGGCGGAAGTTGCAGTCAGCCGAGATTGCGCCGCTGCACTCCAGCCTGGGCGATGGAGTGAGACTCCATCTCAAAACAAAACAAAATAAAACAAACAAACAAACAAATTAACCAGGCGTGGTGGCACACACCTGTAATCCCAGCTATTCAGGAGGCTGAGGCATGAGAATCATTTGAATCCAGGAGGTGGAGGTTGCAGTGAGCCGAGATTGTGCCATTGCACTCCAGCCTGTGCGATAGAAAGAGATTCTGTCTGCAACAAAGAACCAAAAACAAATATAAATCACTTATAACAGGGTCCGGTCTGAAATAAGTAGTATGTAAGTATTTTAAGTATTAACTAATATTATTATAATTTATCCTCATATAGTAACATATCAAATATTTTCAATCAGTGATGCAATATGAATAAAATGAAATGATGCAGTAGTTACAGAGCTGAGAGAAACTGGTACTAATTTTTATTGACTGGTCAGGGAAAGCTTCACAGAAAAGGTGAACTTTCAGCTGACACCTGAGTACCATGATCTGGAGGTAAGAGTGTCCCATGCGTATGGAACAGCAAATGAAACTTCCCAGAGGATAATCCGAGAGGGGGGATTTCAGGAGTGGAGTCACGTCATTGAAGTTCCTTAGTCCTGGTAAGTGTGGATTTTATTCTAAATGTGGTGAAATGCCCCTGAGAGGTTTTGAGTAGCAGATGAAATTCCATTTTTAAAAGTCACTGGCAAGTCAAGTAGTGTACTGTGGTTACATGTTTTTCCCCTTATACCTCATTTTGTTTTTCCTGCAGTTAATTCCTGCATTATTTCCTTTTATTTACTTACCTTACTGTATATTTGTTATGAATTATTTCCAATTCCCAACTTCCTGACAGCCTCTCAATGTAATTTTGCTTAGGTTAGATATATCTGACAGTTCGTTTTCTTTTTTTTCTCTGTACTCTTTCTGCCACCATTCTCATTCTTGCACTAATTTGTGCTGGTTTCTCTCTGAGCCAGCTGCACAGCTGCCTGCCTAAGACTTCCTCTTGGCATCTTTTACCCTCTCTCTGTGTTACATCCCCGGTTTTCTGAATCTTGTGGTGTTCTCCTTTTTACTTACTTCCTCATTTGTGTTGCACATATGCTCCAGTTGTTTTTAGATTAAGAGCACATGAGAGGTAGATGTTTTGATTCTTTACATACCTGACTTTTTGTTCTACTTTTGCTCTAGGTTAATACTTGATTTTGAATAATATCCTAGGTTAGAAATGGTTTTTCACCAGAATTTTAAGGGAATTGCTTTACTGTTTTCTAGTTTCCTGTGTTACTGATGAGAAGTCCAAAGGGGCTCGTATTTCAGGTCCTTTTTATGTGTAACCTATTTTTTGTTCCTTGAGGTATTCAGGGTCTCTTTTTATTGCTAATTTGGGGAGCTTTATCATAACATGGGTCCTTAGTCATTCATCCTAGAAAATTTTCTTTTCCTATATCTTTACTGATTTCTTCTCCTCTGCTTTCCCTCTTTTCTCGTTCTTAAACTTCTATTTGTTTAATATTAGACCTCCTTGATTGATCCTCTAATTTAATTTTTCTCTCCTAGTGTCCAATTTTTGAGGTGGGAGAAAGACTTCATCAATGTTATCTTTCAACCTTTCCCTTGAATTTAAAAATTTTACTCTTCATATTTCTTCTGATTAATCCTTTAAAAAAATAGCATCCTGGGCCGGGCATAGTGGCTCACACCTGTAATCCCAGCACTTTGGGAAGCTGAGGGGTTGGATCACCTGAGGTCAGGAGCTCAAGACTAGTCTGGCCAACATGATGAAACCTTGTCTCTACTAAAAATACAAAAACTTAGCCAGGCGTGATGGTGGGCTCCTGTAGTCTCAGCTACTTGGGAGGCTGAGGCAGGAGAATCACCAGAACCTGGGAGACGGAGGTTGTAGTGAGCTGAGATTGTGCCATTGTACTCCAACCTGGGTGACAGAGCAAGACTCCACTTCAAAAAAAAAAAAAAAGAAGAAGAAGAAAAAGAAAAAAAGAAAAAAAGGGCTCTGTTCCACTGAGACTTCAGTGCTGAGCACAGAGGGATGCTACCTCCAAATTCCAAACACGTTTGACAAATCTAAAGAACTTTCTAAAGGATGACTAAACTAATTCTGCAAGCTTTAGCCTATAACTTATCTCCATTGTATATTTAATAGAAGACTGGCGATTGAACAGAAAGGAAATAAGAGTATTTGGAAATAAAAAATTGCCAGCCAATCAAGGAGAGCTTGGCATTTCTGGAAACTTCTTTACCCTGGAAGAGGTAAACAAGTGATTCTCCCATTCTCCCATCATAGCATTCACTAAAAATTAAGTGAGAAGTGCTTTGCCTAGAGGATCTGTAGCTTGCGAACACTTGACTTGTGCCACTGGTGTATGGGACATAGCAGTGTCAGCTCTCCCCTGGGACAGTCCAGGCTGGCTGGTGCTGCCTGTGGTTAGAGTCAAGAGAGGGGTCTTCGGTGGGTGCAGTTTGCAGTTCCAGAGTTTAGTAGGGCAAAGATGTCATGAACTATGTGAACTCTGAGGAAAGGTGTCATAGAAACACCTCAAAAGGACGCTGTCTAAGAAGGCTGCTTGCTGGGGCAAGGAGACCCCAGGGTTCAGAGGCTGTGTAGGGTATAATGCCAGAGCTGTGGTTGAAGGAGAATCCTTAGAGGTGAGACAGAATGTGCATCATTGCAGTGGGGCTATGCAAGGCAGTGGTCTCCATTGGAGGTGGGAACAAGGGGGAGGGGAGGTTGTAAAGAATCCGTAAGTGACCATGATGCAATAGAAAGCCAGAATTTGGGCATTTGCCATAGGAGAGGGTCCCCCGTGCCAGATTATAATGGTCACGGACCAATGAGATTGTTAACCATTTCCTCTAATTCATGATCCACACTTAACTCCGTGAGTCCTGGAAACAGCAGCTGGGGAGTGGAGAGGAAAGTCATGTGGGAGAGAGAAAACTTTCTTTACCCTTTTCATAAATGAGTTAATGAAGTAAACTGACAGTAGAAAGATAAATAGGAGAAAAGACATAGATGTATTTTGTGCATACACATGGGAGTCCCGTAAAATATGAGACTCAAAGAAAGGCCAGAGGATTGAAGTTTATGTAGTATTCCTGAGCTACAGAAAAGGAATCAGGGCTTGGGGCTTATTGAGGGGAGGAGGTGACAGGTTGTAGGAGGGTGAGGAGAGGAAGTGTATAGCAAGCATAGGTTGTCTTGTTATGCAGATTAAAAGTCTCTCAGGTGATAAAAGTTGTCTCAGAGTCCCCCATCAGAAGAATAAGTAATAGCCTGTGACAAGGTCTACCTGGGCAGGATGTCCAGTCTTCTCCCTGATGATAAAATCTTCCCTGGTTGATGAGATTCTTATCAAAAGTTTTTTTCTTTATAGATATCAATTTTGTTTACAAAAAGACAGTTTTTCAGAGCTACTCCTGTGTCTACAGTGTCTCAGAATAACTAACTGGAAATATGTCAAATAAGTATAATCTGATGTGGCATATTCTGGTCATATTTTGGGATGGTGTGTCCTGAGCTCCAATGCTGAAAAAACAGGAACCCCATTTCTGTTGGATGTGCCAACCTAAAATAATCAAAAGGATCAGAATCTAGTTTAAAGAGAGTTTATTCAAGTGCAAAGTTTAAGGACAAGTGCTAGGGAAACATGGATCCCAAAGAATGGAAGTCAGTGTTCTGAACTGTAGAAGTTTGGGATGGTTTATATAGAGAAAGTTTAGGTAAGCTTAACAGAATTTCAACATCTTTCTGTGTAAGGCTTAATGCCTGCTTACAATGATCTGATTAGTCAAGGTAGTCTTCTTCATTTGGGAAAGGCATATTTAACATTTCACGGGCCGGGAGCGATGGCTCACGCCTGTAATCTCAGCACTTTGGGAGGCCGAGGCGGGCGAATCATCTGAGGTCAGGAGTTCGAGACCAGCCTGGCCAATATGGTGAAACCCCATCTCTACTAAAAATTACAAAAACAAAAACAAAAACAAAAAAATTAGCCCAGCATGGTGGTGCACACCTGTAATCCCAGATACTTGGGAAGCTGAGGCAGGAGAATTGCTTGAACCTGGGATGTAGAGGTTGTAGTGAGCTGAGATTGCACCATGGCACTCTAGCCTGGGCAACAAGGGTGAAACTCCATCTCAAAACAAAACAAAACAAAACAAAAACCATTTAGCACTTAAAGTGTGACAGTCATGGGTTTGTATTTTTGTTTTTTCTTTTTCTTATTTTTTATTATTATTATTTTTTTTGAGACTGTCTCACTCTGTATTGCAGGTTGGCATGGCACAATCACAGCTCACTGCAGCTTTGATCTTGTGGGCTCAAGTGGTCCTACCTGACTAGCTGGGACCACAGTCATATGCCACCACGCCCGGCTAATTTTTTTTGTTTTTTATTTTTTATAGAGACTGGATCCCCCTTTTTCCCAGGCTAGTCTCAAACTCCTGGACTCAAACAATTCTCCTGCCTCAGCCTCCCAAAATGCCTGAATTACAGACATGAGCTACCGTGCTCATCCCACGGGGTCTTTTGTGTCATCTGGTGTGAGTTAGGTACAGGGCAATAAAGGAGGCAGTTAATCCATTAATCCATAACAAAGATCAGTGAAGGGGGAAGGTCTGATCTCTGGTCTCTCCTAGTCATTTACAGAACTAGAACGATGAGAAGAGAGTGAATCCATAACCTAAGAAGCAGAATTGCAAACATGCTATGTGACTCAGTTTCCAGGACTTAACTTCTCCCTTGGCATAATAAATAATTTTAGAGAATTTTGAAATTTTGTTTTCTTTTACAGATGTTACCACCCTCAGCTTGTTGGGGGCTGGTGGTGGTGGCTGCTCAGACAGTAAAGTATTGAATGCAATGTGAGGTCAAAGTTTTATTACAGATCATACTGGTCTTTTAAGTACTTGCAGCAAGATTTTCCTAATACTTAAAAGTGACTGGAAACTCAATAGGATCAGTGTGATCATCTCCAGATGGGGATGGTAGATTTTTGAAAGTGGGTATAAAGGGCAGTAATGAGAGAAAAATAAAACTATTCCTGGTCGTACTCTCCCAAGACAATGTCATTCAATGAATGGTTATATAGATTGGCATCAAAAGTCCCTTTTTTCAGCCTTCCCTTTGGAAGCACCTGGATCTTCTATTCTGAGCCTTTCTGAGATGAGGGAAAGGTGGCTTCTCATCAGTGTCTCCTTCTTTGTGCAATACAGTTTCAGTTCTTTCTAATCTACAGAGTTAGTTCCTTCTCTGCTATCAGCTTTCTAACTTTCAAAATGTTAATGTCACTCATTACCATGTTTCCCATTCTCTTTCTCTTATGGATTAAACTTTAAAAGACAATGGTATTAGTTTAGGTGAATATCTAAAAAGATGTGGAGAAAGGTTCATGTGTTCAGTCTGCCATGTTTAACTGGAGCCACTGGCAGATTTTTAAGGAAAAATAACATTCTAGGTTTTTCCAGCATTGCTATGTAGCTTGTCTATGTAGATCACCTTGCATTCTTCTCTTTCTCTCTTACAACTTGATTTTTTTCTTTTCTTTCTTTTTTTTTTTTTTGTTTTCGACAGAGTCTCACTTTGTCACCCAGGCTGGAGTACAGTGGCACGATCTCGTCTCATTGCTACCTCCGTCTCCCGGGTTCAAGCGATTCTCCCACCTCACCTTCCCAAGTAGCCGGGATTATAGGCATCTTATAACTTGATTTTTACTCATTTCATTATCATCCAAGAGGTGAAATTTAACTCAAAGCAAATGACTATTGCTTCAAATATAAATCTCAATCAGGGAGAAAAGCTTGTAACTTATAGTTGAACTGGGGTTTGGAGATGATTTGTGTTTTTAAAAATTATTCTGTCCCACATTTAACAGACAAGTGAAGATTTTAAAAATAATTTCTCTGCAATTTTTTATTTAGCAATTTCCAAACCTATTGTGTTAGGCAGGGTTCTCCAGGGAAATAGAACCAATAGGGCATATCTGTATCTATATTTATATCTTTATCTATATCTATAATCTTTCTAGCTCTCTATCTATCAAGAGATCGAGAGAGAAAGAAAGAGATTTATTTTAAGGAATTGGTTCACGTGATCGTGGGAGCTGGCAAGTCTGAAATCCATAGGGCAAGTTGGTCAGCTGGAAATTCTGGTAAGAGTTGATGTTGCAGTCATGAATCTGAAATTTGCAGGGCAGGTCAGGTACAGTATCTATTGCAATTGCAGTCCTGAGGCCAAATTCCTTCTTCAGGAAACCTGCATCTTTTTTGCTCTTAAGGCCTTCAACTAATTGGATGAGGCCCTCCTACATTGAGGGCCATCTGCTTCACTCAAAGTCTGCTGATTTAAATGGCAATCACATCTAAAAAATGCTTTCACAGCAACATTTGAACTTGTGTTGTCTAAGCAATTGGGCGCCATAGCTTAGCCAAGTAGACACATGAAATTAACCATCACACTTACTGTAGAGATGAAAGAACTACTATTTCAAAAAACAACTGTTTTTGAATCTGTCATTTATCAACTGATTCACCAATGGTTAACCTTTCTATATGCTTTCTCTTTCTCCCAAGTACTGAATCATATGAAAATAAATTATGGTTGCGATATTTCCTATCTAAATACTTCATATGGGACATTCTCCTCCATAGCACACCTAAGAAGATTAATATTAATTCAGTGAGATCACGTCATATCTAGTTCATATATAATTTTTCCCTAGTTGACCTCAAAATGTGTTTGTTTTGTTTACACATTACTCTTCATAGTTATGTCTCTTTTAATATGGATCAATATTTGTGTGTTTTTGCTGCTATTGTTTTTTAATGACATTGTCTGTTTTGAATAATTCAGGCTCATGGGCTGTTTCACATCCTGAATTTCTCTAATTTTATCTTTATGACTAGAGCCAGGCTCTACTTCTTGGCAAGAATACCACTGAAGTGAGGTTGTGTACTCCTAATTGCCTTGCATCAGGAGACACATGATAAGCATTGGTTCCTGCATTAGTCATGTTAAGTTTGGTCACTTGGTGAAGGTGGTGGCCACCATTTCTCACCCTTGTAAAGGGACATTTTCTCCTTTTAAATTAATATGTAATTTGTGGCACAAGACTTGAGGCTGTGTAAACATCCCATTCTCTGACAACCTTTCTTCTGATGACTTTAGCATTAATGGATCTAATTATATAATTCTGGGCACTGAGTAGCATTCTTGTGTAAAGAAGAGGTTCTCTTTCTCTGCCTCCTCTCATTATAATTTGTTACTGTTATTTTCTTACAAGTTACTAAGAATTACTCAAAGGCAGTATTTTTCAATAAATCATTGGTAATTTATGGTCTTCTCACTCTAGAAAAGGGAGGATGGGTCAGAAAACTGAGGGGGGAAAAAGGGAGGAAATGAGAATGTATATTATCGACATAATCGGTTGAAAATGTCTAGTGCTATAATCATGCCATCATGCAGATTAAAAAGTCACCTGTGAAAAATCAACTTGTATTGTTTTGTTTTGTTTGATTTTAATAAATCCTTATAGTGTATGAATAAAAATTAAATTGATTGATCGGTATCTTCACTAATGGCAGAGAAGGGAATGGACTGAGCAGATTCTGCTTTTCACTCTGATATTTGTTAAGTGCCCTGTGTGGTCTGAAGACCTGGGTTCTAGAACCAGCTCTCCCTCTGCAGGTGTGTTACTTCAGTCAAGGCAATCAATCTTCTTGATACTCAGTTTGCTTCTCTCTGATGTGAACATAAGAAATATACTTGAAGGCCGGGTATGGTGGCTTATGCCTGTAATTCTAGCACTATGGGAAGCCGAGGTGGGAGGATTACTTGGGCTCAGGAGTTTGAGACCAGTCTGGGCAACATGGCAAAACCCCATCTATACAAAAAAAAACAAACAAAATAATTAGGCAGTCATGGTGGCGCATGCCTGTAATCCCAGCTACTCAGGAGGCTGAGGCAGGAGAATCGCTTGAACCCGGGAGGCGGAGGCTGCAGTGAGCTGAGATTGCACCACTGCACTCCAGTCTGGGGGGCAGACAGAAACCCTGTCTAAAAAAAATATATATATATAATGTGTATCTATAATGTATATATAATGTGTATATATAATGTATATATAAAATGTATATATAATGTGTATATATAATGTATATATAAAATATATAATGTGTATATATAATGTATATATATAATGTGTGTATATATACACACACACACACACTTGAATGCTTCATGTCCCTTGCTCAGTGACAGCCCCGTCCTCTGCCTCTGCACAGTTGACCAAGGCTTCTCAGGCTACTCCTGTGTAGAAAAGAATTAAAGTAGGCCTGAGGCTGCTAGTCTTAGAAAGGCTTGCAAGGTTGGCCCTTGTCTGGTGTCTGGGAACTTGAATTTCTGGAGGGTTCTCACCATTCCCTGAGAAGAATGGCTCCCGATGCCTAAAATATTTGTACAAACGATGAAGTTTCTGCTGAACATCTGCTCCCTTCTGGGAGTCTGGAATTTTAGGATGTGCTAGGTAAGAGTGTTTACATGACAGCCCCACATAAAAACCTTGGGCATTGAGTGTCTAATGAGATTCCCTAGTAAGTAATGTTTTACACGTATTATCACAACTCGTTGCTGGAGGAGTTAAGTGCATCCTGTGTGACTCCACTGGGAGAGGACTCTGGGAAGCCCATGTCTGATTTCCCTTTCCCACACGCCTTTTCCTTTTGCTGATTTTTGCCTTGTAAAAAAAATTTTTTTTTTTTTTTTTGAGACGGAGTCTCACTCTGTTTCCCAGGCTGGAGTGCAGTGGCCCCATGTCGGCTCACTGCAGCCTCTGCCTCCTGGGTTCAAGCCATTCTCCTGCCTCAGCCTCCCGAGTAGCTGGGATTACAGGCACACACCAACACACCCGGCTAATTTTTGTATTTGTAGTAGAGACGGGGTTTCACCATGTTGGCCAGGATGGTCTTGATCTCCTGACCTTGTGATCCACCTGTCTCGGCCTCCCAAAGTGCTGGAATTACAGGCATGGGCCACCACGCCTGGCCATAATTTTTATACTGTAATAAATTATAGTTGAAAGTATTGAGTCCTGTGCATCATCTTAGAGAATCACCAAACTGCTTGCAATTTTCTCATCTGTAAAATGGGTTGCTATAGTAATGATGATATCTACCTTACAGGGTTGTTTTAAGTATGAAAAATGTGGTGAAATGTGTGTGAAACTAAGGGCCTGATGTAGGATGAGTTATACAGAGGGTGGTTATTATTATGGATTATATTAACTCTTCAGGTAAAAAACATCTTGTAACTGGGCAAGGTGGCACATGCCTGTAGTCCCAGCTACTTGGGGGACTGAGGCAGGTGGATTGCTTGAGCCCAGGAGTTCAAGTCTGCAGTGTGCTATGATCATATCTATCAGCAGCCACTGCACTCCAGCCTGGACAACATAATGAGACCCTGTCTCAAAAAAAAAAAAAAAAAAAAAATCTTTTGTTTGTGTGTACACTTATGTCTTTGTTGGAATAATACTGACACATTCACTCAAATTAACTCTCAAATCTTTGATGATTCATTTGATGGGAACAACAGGTTTACGTGCCAGCTTATCAGGACCCCTAGGTCTTTCTTTAAAGTGTGTATGTGTGTGTGTGTATGTGTGCGCATGTGTGCTAGTTTTCTTATCTAACAATGAAATCCTTTGGAAGGTTTACTTTTTCTTTACTATTTTTTTCATGCTTTCCTTTGATGTGCACCTGGCAATTTGTAGAGCCAGTATGTACTATGTACTACATATTCTACTGCAGAAAATTACAGAAGTGAGGAAGGAGCAGGAAGCAGATTTAGAAAGGAATGTTACAGTTTAACAAGTTGTGACTAATAGAAGCTATTAAAACGAAAGGTACCAACCCATCTTAAATATTCACTGCCTGTACAGCTATTTTTTCTATAACTGTTGTTCTTTGTCAGCTCTGGGGTGGATGGAATATTCCCGAATATTTTATTAAGTAATTCAGAGATCTTCCTAGATATGTGTATTAAAGATCCTGTGATGTATCTCTCTTGTAAATTGAGACTGGAATATATTGGGCTTACATTGTTGGGAAAAATGCCTGTCATCATCATTGGTGAAAAAGAGTTTCCATACCAGTTTTTTCTAAGTAGAGAGACAAATGAATCAGACTTTTGGAGGAGGTACATTTTAACTCACAGGAGGATCACACCAAGTCTGAACATCTAAAAAACCCTAGTAGAAAATTGGTTTTCCTGTATGCTGCTCTAGTGATCTGAGGAAAGGCCTCAAAAAAGCCAGTGGCCCTGTGATATTGTGAAATACATGTATTTGGTCTTTGTTCCTGTTTCCTGGCATATGATTACTAAAAATCCTTGAATCTCCAAAGGCTGTCTTTTTGTATGTTAGTGTTGACTGATAGCTTCACAGTGGGACTGGTCAAGTTAATCACCAATGGCCAGTAGTTTAATCAGTCATGCCTATGTAATGAAGCCTCCATGAAAACCTAAAAGGAATGGATCAGGGAGCTTCTAAGAAGTGTTTTTTACCTTCCCATGAGTCTCCTGTGCTGAACACGTGGAGGATCATGGGAAGGTAAACAAAAACTCATTCACATCTGGGAGGGTGACACATCCCCACTCCACGAGGACAAAAGCTGCTGTGCGCAGGACCCTTCCAGACTTTGACCTTCTTGTATCCCTTTCATTGGCTTTTATTTGTATTTTAAAAAATACCCTGAGTGATAAACTGGTAAATTTGTCTTCCTCAGTTCTGTGAACCACTCTAGCAAATTAATCAAACTCGAAGAGGGGGTCATGGCAACCCCACCTTGAAGCCTGTTGGTCAGAACTTCCAGAGACCTGAACTTATGACTGGTTGGAAGGACAGGGTGCTCTTGTGGGACTGAGCCCTCAACTTGTGGGATCTGATGCTATCTCTGGGTAGACAGTGTTGGAGCTGAATTAGAGGACACCTAGCTTGTGTCCGCTGCAGAACTGATTGCTTGCTTCCTGCTGGGGAGAAATCCCCATATATTTTGGGGTCCAGAAGTCTTCTATGTTGATTGTTTTTGTGTGAGAGCAGAGGAAAAATAGTTTGAGAGTTTTTCTGGAAACAGCCTCTCTTAGTATAGTGGTAGAAGCACTCAAAAAATAAAATATGCTACTCCAAAAATAAAAAATGAAAGTAAAAATAAAAATCTGGAGTGGTCAGTTTGCCAAGAGGATTTATGGAACATGTAAGGTCAAGCATTAATTCTCAGCCCTGCAGCAGGCCTCTAATGAAGCCATGCCACAGAGTGCAGTTTATAGAGAGGTGGAGTTCTGGTGGATTCATTCTTCTCTCTAAAATTATAAATAACTCAGCTTCCAAACAGGCCGTATTACCTCAAAAGGCCCACACACTTAATACAAATCTTCAACTTAACAATTATAACTGACATAGATTGAGATCTTCCTGGATGCTAAAATAGGCTTTACATGATTTATCTCATTTAATCCTCATAAAACTCTATTATTAATATTATTTTACAGATAGAGAAATGGAGGCACAGAGAGGGTAAGTGTATTTGTCCATTTTCATGCTACTAATAAAGACATACCCAAGACGGGGTAATTTATAAATAAAAAGAGGTTTCATGGGCTCACAGTTCCACATGGCTGGGAGGCCTCACATCATAGTGGAAGGCAAAAGGCACTTCTTACATGGTGGCGGCAAGAGAAAATGAGAACCAAGTGAAAGGGGTTTCCCCTTATAAAACGATCAGATAACGTGAGCTTATTCACTACCACAGAAACTATATGGGGGAACTGCCCCCATGATTCAATTATCTTCCACTGGGTCCCTCCCACAGCACATGGGGCTATAATTCAAGATGAGATTTGCATGGAGACATAGCTAACCCATATCAGTAAGTAATTAGATAAACCTTGCAAAGCTAGTAAGTGATATTGCTGGAATTAAATCTGCCAATGTCACTCCAGAGTCTATGTGATTTACTGGTGTGTTATAGGGTCCACCTATAAGCTTGATAACCTTATGTTAGAACAAATAACCATGACATATTCTGTTCAGTAGTTTGCATTTCCTTTTGACTTCTATAGGGGAGGAAGCTGAGGTTCAGGGACATTAAAGTGGGGTTTAGAGACATTAGGTGGTTTACCCAAGCTTTATCTACTAGATACTAGATAATTATCTATCTGATAATAAAGCTAGAACTTAAACCCAGCTGGACAATGAAGCTAGAGCTTAAAACAAAATCTTCTAATGAGCTCAGAACTCATGGCTTAATAAGATTTAGGAAAAGTCCTGGGGACATTTCACTGTCTATCCAGAAATGTGAAGAAGTTAGGAGAAAAGGCAAAGTATCTCATAAATAGATAAAGGCAGTTCAGTAAGTAGCCTGAATCAATAGCCATATTTAAAATATAATTTGGTTCTTTTGTGCCTAACACAATTGACTTTATGCTGGTATCTATTTTCTGCTCTCTCTCTTTCTGTCTCTCCGTATGTGTGTATGCATGTGTTATAAAATATATCAGCCCATTGATCAATTTTTAATTTAAGCAAAACATGGTAGATTAATATATTCAATCAATTTATTGAGTAGATATTTATCGAGGCTCACACATTTACCTGATTGTGTACTAAGCACTGGAAACCCAAAGAGAATGAAGTCACTGCCTAGACAGGTGGAGGCTGATACATAAAGGAGCAGGGTAATAATCAAGTGTCATAACTAGCCTATTACATGCAGTGTTAAACTAGCATCTCTACCATGCAAAACTCATGCTCTTGGGGATACAGGAAGACTTTCCAGAGAAGTACACAGGACAGGAAGGTGTTAGGAAACCAGTCAATTTCCAGGTCCTCGATCAGGTCACAGTGACTTGTGATTCTATTTTGAACATGGGTCTTAAATCTTTCTTATTTTGATAGCAAGAGTTTTAAACTTTTGATACTTGATATACTTCCTAAAATCAAATTTCAAATTCTAAAATTAAGTATTTTTGCCCCTAACTTGAACATAATCTTATAATACGTTAACATATGTTATTAATAATAAATAGGACCCCTGGAAGTCCAAGAGAGACATGAGGCTTATTTGGTATGTTAAAATCATACAGGAAGCGTTGTTAATTAAGAAATGGTGTTACACTTTCTTTGAGTTATATTTGTATGGATATGTTGTTAATATGTGTTCCAACATTGTATGAGATTCCTAAAAATCTGATATGGACATTTGGTGTGGTTGCTGGGTCCTCTACGAACCTAGGGAGCGCTGGCCGGTGTACCTTGCAGCCATTCATGTCAGTGCCAGTAGTGTCAGTCACTTGATGGTTCTTAGAAGAGTACTTGAGCTCTACTCTGTAGTGTCTGAAGTTGCTGGATATATACCTGCTATATATACTGTTGACTAGGGCGCTGCAATTCACTTACTGTCTTCTCATGGGGACCTTCCCCTTCAACTCTTCCCTCTTGGGTTTCACATCTTGTGTGGGGAGTTTCATTGTAGCAGTTTGCCTGAGAATACAGGTGAACCCACAGAACAAAGTGGACTTCGAAGGCATCTCCTTGGAGTGAGACTTTGCTTCTTTCTTTTTGCTAGCACCATCTTGCACCTTATCGTCATGAACTTGGTGGGCTGAATCATTCCCATTTATTTAATTGAAGAGTAAGAGACTGGAACAAAGTTCACTTTGATTTTCCTGCATAAGAGTTCTTGAGATAGCAGCTTGTTTGACACATGGATTTTCTTCAGATTTGTACTTACTACCAACTCTGATTTGGTACGCAAGTGGAGAGCCCAGAGAAGTTCCCTCTCTCTGTGTCAGAACAACTTTGTAACGAACATTTATTAACCTGACCTCTGCCTTCAATTAAGTGCAACCTTTTGCCTTCCAAATTAAAAAGTTCCACGTTACTCCAAAAATAAAAAATGAAAATAAAAATAAAGGGCTGATATGTCATGGTATATACAGTAAATTGCTTTATTCTGATGTTGTTTTTTTTTTTCTAAAAGCCTTTTGCAAATCCTAGAGTGCTGTGTCTTCAAGGAAATTCATGAAAAGAACCTTGACAAGTAGTCTTAAATACAGGTTTCTGATAACTTTGGAGATCACACCTTTGGATTGGTAAAAACATCCAAAGCTCATCAGGGCGAGGTGGTTCACACCTGTAATCCCAGCACTTTGAGAGGCCAAGATGGGTGGATCACGAGGTCAGGAGATGGAGACCATCCTGGCTAACACGGTGAAACCCCGTCTCTTCTAAAAATACAAAAAATTAGCCGGGTGTGGTGGTGGACCCCTGTAGTCCCAGCTACTCGGGAGGCTTAGGCCAGAGAATGACGTGAACCTGGGAGACGGAGCTTGCAGTGAGCCGAGATGGTGCCACTGTACTCCAGCCTGGGCAACAGAGTGAGACGTTGTCTCAAAACAAACAAACAAACAAACAGAAAAAGTCCAAAGCTCTAATGAAAAACTGATGCATTTATGCAGATTGCTAACCCAACATCAAGGAGAATGAGAATTACATGGGACTAAGTGGATGAAGGACTGAAATTATTTTTTTAAAGCGCTTTTTGTTTGAAACATTACTGATTTTTTTATGTTTTGTTTTCCAGACTCAAGGACATTTTTTTTTTTCTTTTGAGCTATATTTATAGCTTACAGCATTGGGGTAAAGTATACTTCTGTGGGCAAAATGGAAACATTTACCTTTCTTTCTACCTGAATTCTTCAGAATTTGGAAACTATTCATTAGTGTTCTTATTTTCTGGCAATATGGTTATTTGCATAAGTTCAATAAGGAACCTATTTTCGGCCAGCCACGGTGGCTCACGCCTGTAATCCCAGCACCTTGGGAGGCCTAGGCCAGTGGATCACAAGGTCAGGAGTTTGAGACTAGCCTAGCCAAAATGGTGAAACCCCGTCTCTACTAAAAATATAAAAATTAGCCAGGCATGATAGCAGGCACCTGTAATCCCGGCTACTTGGGAGGCTGAGGCAGGAGAATCGCTTGAATCATGGGCAGAAGAGGTTGTAGTGAGCAGAGATCGCACCACTGCATTCCAGCCTAGGCGACAGAGTGAGACTCCATCTCAAAACAAACAAACAAAAAAACAAAAAGCAAACAAACAAAAAGAGCCTATTTTCTTTTGTAACTGGACACATTGGAAACAGTGGTTATTTTACCAAGGCTTTCACTGCAATATCATTTTTTGAATGCAACCAGACTGCTTCAAGGGATTGATGTTGACTTTTTAAAGCCAGAATATTGACTTGGAAAAAGACAGGCCTGGTATCTTGCCCACACAATTCCTTTATAGGGTTTCTAACTTTGCAATAAGTAAAGAATGTCAGGAACCTCAAGATATTTTGGAGACATTGAAAGGAGAGAAATTCACCAATTCATACAGGTTTTATAGGCACAGTCTGATGGTGAATCCTTGCCTTGGTTTCATTGCCTCAAGAGTTTGTTTTTTTGACCCGGAATCTCACTCTGTCACCCAGTCTGGAGTGTGGTAGTGTCATCTTGGCTCACTGAAACCTCTGCTTCCTGGATTCAAGCGATTCTCCTGCTTCAGCCTCCCGAGTAGCTGGGATTACAGGCACATGTCGCTGCACCCAGCTAATTTTTTGTATTTTTGGTAGAGATGAGGGTTCACCATGTTGACCAGGCTGGTCTTGAATTCGTGACCTCAGGTGATCCACCCGCCTCGGCCTCCCAAAATGCTGGGATTACAGGCGTGAGCCACTGTGCCTGGCCCTTGAGAGGTTTCAAAAGTCTTAATCTGAGATTCCTTATGAAAAAGTTCCAACAAAGCCAACTTAAGAGCCATCCCTGCAGAAAATATATTTAAATATCGTCTGTTTTATCCCACAATGTTTGTTTTGCGCTGCAAGTCATTATCTCCTAGGTGTGGGTAATCCACTTTGAGAGGAAAATCCACACCTCATTGTGCCTAATTTGCTGCCACCTGTGTTTTGCAGGATCTTGCCAGTATTAGCTTCATTTTCTTTCAACTGGCAAAATTCTGATAAAGCATGTAGCTTCACAGTAGAGCAAAAAGAGTAATTTAATTGAAAGTCATGACTTTCAGGAGTCTAATGATGCTAATATTATATTTTCTTCTAGAGAGGTGTCTTTATTGTATGTAATTCCCTGAAGAAATGTAAAGATTTATGTAATTCCTATTGCTCTGACAGTTGTGCTCAATAGAAGCACTGAAGTAAAATAAAAATAACCTTTTTAATCTGTGTATTTCTGTTGCCCACCAAGATATTGAATTTTTTTCTTGGTCTTTGCTTTTGTTTATGTGAAAATATTTACATCGATATCATTTCTGTATATATCACAGAAAAGTTTTCAGTTGCTGGACATTTTATCCTACAATGATTTTTAGTTTAAGTTTAACGAATGTCTACATTCAGATTTGTTTTCACAACTATAGTCCTGCTAATCTGCCTTTGTTGAAAACTCAGTTTGTATAATAAATAAAAAAATCAAAGCAAAAAAAAAAAGAGCCTTTATGGTAAATCACCATTCTTACTGCACTTTAGCAGATAATCATGTCAGAGACTAAATTGACTTTGCAAATAAGTTAGTCTTATTATTATTATCTTTGTGGTAAAAATTGGGATGACTGTAGAAGATGAAATTATATTTCAGAAGAAAATTACACCATACTTGTTATTAGATTCTAGTCCTGACCATTGTTTTTTTGAGTTTTTATTATTTGCCTACAATTTGGACTGAATCCTGAATTCCTTCCTGGTTACGAGTCTCCAAACTCATGTTTCCCAATTTTTCTATTGTTTTTCTGACTTGGAATCACCAAGCCCTACAGGCTTTAGCTAGACAACTTGATACAAACTTTGGAAGAAATAATGACAGCAACTTAATATATGAGCAGCGTTCATATCAGCTGATGTATGGATTACTCAGAAAGTTTACTTGAACACCTGATTCAAACTATAATCCAGAAATATCTGTCAGATTGCCACTGCAATCTGAAGCTACTTCAGAGACTCTAGGAAAACTAGTTTATAGACAACTTCAGATGTTAATCTTTGTTTTTCTTTTGTTTTCATAGAAATGCCTTTTCTTAAATATCTGATTGCTTGATTCATGGGGAGGCCTGACTTTGGTGGAAGCCCATCTGCGACACCACTGCCTGAAATGAGAGATAACTGTTAACCATTTAATTGGACTGGCCTATTCTCACGATTGCAAGACTAGTTCAATGGCTTATTAAATAATCCACCCGCTAGGCACAGTAGCTCACACCTATAATCTCAGCACTTTGGGAGGCTGAGGTGGGCAAATTGCTTGAGCTCAGGAGTTCGAGACCAGCCAGAGCAACACGGTGAAACCCTGTCTCTACCAAAAATACAAAAATCAGCTGGGCACAGTAGCGTGTGCCTGTGGTCCCAGCTCCTCGGGAGGTGGATGTGGGAGGATTGCCTGAGCCTGGGAGGCAGAGCTTGCAGTGAGCTGAGATTATGACACTGCGCTCTAGCCTGGCCGATACAGTGAGACCCCATCTCAAAAAAAAAAAAAAAAAAAAAGATAATCTACCAACCCAGTTTCTCAACTGGGGAATGTTGGGCTCCTGCTCTCCTGTCTCTGGCCCTTCATTCTCCCTTGAGGCTGGCCATCGAGACTACAATCCCTCTTCCCCAAGGTGGGCCACAGAAACCAAACCCCTTTTCCCCAAAACCAACCATAAAACCTAAAAATAGTACTCTAACTTCCCCCACCCCCTGCCTGTCTGTGTAAGGCCATAAAGAAATTATCTGACTCACCTTGTCTGACTGTAGGTTATAAGACCCCCATTCCAGAGAGGGTCCAGCACCAGAAGGAAGAAATGCATGCTCAGAGAGGCGAGGAGGGTCCAGACAGACAGGCTGGGCTGGATTTCCCTGCCCAGTCTATTAGCATTAGACCATACGTTTTTTATCCAGTCATATTTCTACATGGCTCTACATGACTCTCCATACTAAGGGGGCTCAGGGTTTTGGCCTGGGCATCGCCTGTTGGGGAACAGAGTGAGTCATCCGCAGCTCATGGGTTTGCATCTGGTTCTTGTTGTAAAAGGCCCAAAGCCTGTTGGATGGCAACCCTGAGCCATCGTGGAATGGGGGTTCCAGTTAAACAAATAGATACGCAGACAGCCAAACTACCATCTTCTTGGTGCCAACGCTTGCACTGTGGTCAAAGACTTACCTAGCACGGACTGAACAAATCTTCCCATCTGTCACGTAAATGTCCCCAAGCAATGTTGAAGCACATGGCAGGATCGGCCCTGCTAGGTCCTGCTTGGTAGATAAGCAAATGGCTTCCTTGTGGTGTTTTTATTCTCTTTTGTCTCACTAACACTACAGCTTTGTGTTATCTATCTGATAATCTGTAATCGTAAATACATACAGGATTGTGTAATTTGTGTAAATACGTAATGACAGACTTCTGAAAACTCGTATTTTTTTACTCGGTGTCCATTTGAAACTGCTTTAGGTTCTGTGGCACATGAACCAATGGCATTTAAAAAACATACTCTCCTTGCTCTTAAAAAACAAACAGCTGGGCACGGTGGCTCACGCCTGTAATTCCAGCACTTTGGGAGGCCGAGGCAGGCAGATCACGAGGTCAGGAAATCAAGACCATCCTGGCCAACAAGGTGAAACCCTGTCTCTACTAAAAAATACAGAAATTAGCTGGGCCTGGTGGCGCGTGCCTGTAATCCCAGCTACTCGGGAGGCTGAGGCAAGAGAATAACTTGAACCAGGGAGCCGGAGGTTGCAGTGAGCCGAGATGGCGGCACTGCACTCCAGCCTGTCCACAGAGCGAGACATCTCAAAAAAAAAAAACAAAACAAAAAAACCGTCCATAAAATTTTTTGTATTTTTAGTAAAGACAGGGTTTCACCATAAAAATGGACAGTTTCCCCTGTATCTTTGGGTCTTCATTCTGAAGGCTCTTTTTTTTTTTTTTTTTTTTGAGACGGAGTCTCGCTGTGTCGCCCAGGCTGGAGTGCAGTGGCGCGATCTCAGCTCACTGCAAGCTCCGCCTCCCGGGTTCACGCCATTCTCCCGCCTCAGCCTCCGAGTAGCTGGGACTACAGGCGCCTGCCACCTCGCCCGGCTAGTTTTTTGTATTTTTAGTAGAGACGGGGTTTCACCATGTTAGCCAGGATGGTCTCGATCTCCTGACCTCGTGATCCACCCGCCTCGGCCTCCCAAAGTGCTGGGATTACAGGCTTGAGCCACCGCGCCCGGCCTGAAGGCTCTTGTATCACATAAAATTATGATCAAATAAATTTGTGTGACTTTTCTCCTATTAATCTGCCCCTGGTCAATGATTTTGAGTAACCTTCTGAAGAAGGTGATGGGGAAGTTTTCCCTTTGCTGCCACAAGGGATATATCGGATAAGTCAGTCTGTTTTCTTGAACATATGTCACATTCATAGGAAAAACACTTTTTCCAAAAGATTACTGTCTTCCCAAATACCGACTTTTTTTTTTTTTTTTTTTGAGATGGAATCTCACTATGTTGCCCAGGCTGGTCTCAATCTTCTGGACTCAAGCAAACCTCCCACCTCAGCCTCCCAGAGTGCTGTGATTACAGGCATAAGCCATCATGCCTGGCCCCATTTTCTCCTTTTGGTGTATGTATTTTGCTGGAGTGCAGTGGCACGATCTTGGCTCACTGCAAGCTCTACCTCCCGGGTTCACACCATTCTCCTGCTTCAGCCTCCCGAGTTGCTGGGACTACAGGTGCCCACCACCACGCCCGGCTAATTTTTTTGTATTTCTTTTTTAGTAGAGACGGGGTTTCACCATGTTAGCCAGGATGGTCTCGATCTCCTGACCTCGTGATCCACCCGCCTCAGCCTCCCAAAGTGCTGGGATTACAGGCGTGAGCCACCGTGCCAGGCCCTTTTCTCATTTTTAAAATTTACCATGTATTTACTAGAATTGGTTTATTTTCATGGGCGTATGTTGTGGATTCTACTATAAATAATGCACTTAATAATCAGGAATAAAACTTAAATCCTTTCTGTCTTGATTGTGGCCTTTTCTTTTTGCTATTAATTTCCTCAGCATAGATTAACCTGAACTCTTAAAAGCTACTTAGGTACTGGTGTAAAACAAAATGTTCTCCAAAGCAATCCAGTATATAATATCTGGATTTTAAGAAACTAGCCTCATTTAATTAGGATTCATTTCTCCTCTCAGAAGTTAAGCGATTCTATTACTGCAAAATGCAAAATTATAAGCTTAATTATTTTCCAGACAGGAAATGAAATTCTTAATCTTTTTATCCAGAATATTCAGGTGTTTGTCTCTCTGTCCATCTGTCACTCCTTTTTAAGGTACTTGGAGATGACCTAGAGGCTTGCCACGCTTAGGGTTTCCTCCCTGTGCAGAAGAAAACTGGGAAGGGCAAATGAGGAGGAGGGGTGGGGAGGGAAGGCGGAGTCAGGTGATTCAGAAAGTGCAGGAGCCCACAGACTAAGCTCAGGAATTTGCACTTTGTCTGCTGGCAGAGTGGGTTTCATCGTGGTGTGTATATATTGAGATATGCAACAGACTCCACTGGAATGTCAGAAGAACTTATGTTTGTTTTTCCTCTAACATGTGGGAAAAATTAAATTGTATTTGTATTTAACTCACATAGATTGGCATGTGCTCATTCTGCGTGTCACCCTGCCACAGTGTCACAAATTTCGAGCGGGGTCCTGAGGGGAGAGGAGGGCCTAGCTCCCGCTCCCACAGGGTCGCCTACATGAACGCAGCCCTGCGCATTCATTCTCTTCCAGAGGGTCGTGATTTGTGGCGGTTTGTGTGAGAGTTACAGATTGTGTCATCTAGTGTTAATTCATAATCTTTGCAAAAGAGACATTGGCTTTAAGAGATTTCTGCAAAAAACGGTCAAAACAAGCATAAATACAAATTTAAAGGGATAAAGCCAGAATAATGAAATATTAATAATAATAATGAAAATATTAGTAATGTAAAACAAGGAAATGTGTCATGTTTTTCAGGATAACTAATATTTTTTCGGTTTCTTTTTTTTTTTTAAAGACTGTCTCACTCTGTCACCAGGCTGGAGTGCAGTAGTGTGATCTCGGCTCACTGCAACCTCTGCCTCCCAGGTTCACGCAATTCTCATGCCTCAGCCTCCTGAGTAGCTGGGTTTACAGGCATGTGCCACCACGCCCAGATAATTTTTGTATTTTTAGTAAAGACAAGGTTTTACCATGTTGACCAGGCTGGTCTCAAACTTCTAACCTCAGGTAATCGGCCGTCTTGGCCTCCCAAAGTGCTGGGATTACAGGCATGTGCCACTGTGTCTGGCCCCGGTTCTTATTATAAATTCTCCATTAACCATATCATGAGATTAAAAAAAAAAAAAACAATGGTTTCATCAGAACTGACAAACAGTGGATGACACAATTTTGATCATTAAGAAGACTTTAAAAGAAGGATTTGTGTCACTGTCATTACTGATTACTAGGCCCTTGTGTATACTGAGCCATTAGCTAGGGCTGGTACAATAAAATAACCATAGTTAGAAAGATATTTTAAAGTACTACTTATTTCATGTTTATCTCACCTTTTTATCCCTATTTTTGGGCATGACTTATTATTACTAGGTTTTTAAATAAATAGTGAAATAAGCGTGTTAGGTTTGCATGCTGCTTTGGTTAACATTGCTATATAACCAACCGCCCCAAACTTTGTGGCCTTAAAACAATAATTAATTAATTTATTTATTTTTGAGACAGAGTCTCGCTATGTCACCCAGGCTGGAGTGCAGTGGCACAATCTCGGCTCACTGCAACCTCCGCCTCCCAGGTTCAAGTGATTCTCCTGCCTCAGCCTCCCGGAGAGCTGGGATTACAGGTGTTTTGCCACCACACCAGCTAATTTTTGTATTTTTAGTAGACAGGGTCTTGCTCCAGCCCGGCCACAATAAAGCTTTTTAATCACCTGGGTGCAGGCGGGCTGAGTCCAAAAAGAGAGTTAGCAAAGGGTGGTGGGATTATAATTAGGTCTTATAGGTTTGGGATAGGCGGTGGAGTTAGGAGCAATTTGTTGTGGGCAGGGGGTGGATCTTACAAAGTACATTCTCAAGGCTAGGGAGAATATTACAAAGTACCTTCTTAAGGGCGGGGGAGGATATTACAAGTACCGTCTCAAGGGTGAGGAGGGTGTATCGTACAAAGTACATTCACAAGGGAGGAGAGTATCACAAAGTACATTATTGCGAGGGCGGGGAGGGTGTATTGTCACAAAGTCAGTTGATCAGTTAGGGTGGGGCAGGAACAAATCACAATGGTGGAATGTCATCAGTTAAGGCAGGAACTGGCTATTTTCACTTCTTTTGTGGATCTTCAGTTGCTTCAGGTCATCTGGATGTATATGTGCAGGTCACAGGGGATATGATGGCTCAGCTTGGGCTCAGAGGCCTGACAGACATGAATTTCCCATCATAAAATGAGAAGAGCATTAATCAAATGATTAGAATAAAATATTACCATTATTTTGACATGGCAAGCATTGTATGTAAATAAACAGCAGAGGGACGCACTGTAGCCTAGACAGGGTTCAGAGATATTCCTGCCAAGGACATGGCACAGGAACTGAGCAAGGAAGGATGACAGTGCCTTGCTCTGTCTGGGAAAGGCAGGGGAATGTTACAGGTATTTGGGTATCTGTGAGAAGGCCTGATGTCCGAAAGGACTGAAACAAATTAAATGTTTGGTGGGGGAGAGAGAGAAAGAGCGTAGCAAAAGTTGAGCTGGGGAGTCAGAGGCAGAAGGCAGAATCTGGGATGGGTGGGGAGCTTTCCAATTATTTTGTCAAATGGGTGATGTGAAGCCTTGAAGGTTTTTTGACCAAGAGGAGATGTCTTCAGATTTGCATTTTGAGACATTTTCACGGGTTGTTATGCTAAGAATGGCTTAAAGAGAAGCAAGGCTGGAGTCAGAGGAGCTGCTTGGAAGCTGTTTGGTACTAGGATGGGGATAATGTGGTTGGAGAAATGGCAACTGTCAGGGTATTTGGAGCAAGAATGGATAGACATTGGTGATCATCACTTGGATGCATTTGAGGGACAGCCCCTATGCTTCTATTAGAGCAACTACACAGAGCAGGAGTAAGCAACTTACAGCCTACAGACCACATTTGCTCTGTCCCCTGTTTTTCAAATACAGTTTAATGGAAACAGAGCCATGCCCATTCTTTTACCTATCCATGGCTGATATCAGGCATGGTTCTAAGTAATATACATAGGTTTCATATACTAATGCTCATCTATCCCAGTTGACAAACATGAAGTGTTGCTATTGTCTCATTTTACAGAGAAAACTGACATACAGAGATTCTCATTCGCACCCATAGCTTCAGTTACCACCTCTATGCCAACGATTCAATAATACCTCCAAATCTAGACCTCTTCCCTGAGCTTCAGATAGGCGGATCCCTCATAGTCAGTCTTGGAGACACTTAAGAACTCACGGGACCCAAACCAGACTTCTCCTTATCCTCTCGAACCACATTCTCTTTCAACATTCCTTTTGTCTTAGTGAATATCACCAAATAGATGAGCAAGTCAGACCCAAGGAGGCCTCCTTAGTACTTCTGTCATCCTTGTGCCACCTTATATCATCCATTTTTTTTTCTCCCTTTCTTTCTTTTTTCTTTCTTTTCTCTTCTCTTTTCTGTTCTTTTCTTTCTTTTCTAGATGCGGTCTCACTGTGTCACCCAGGCGAGTGCAGTGGTGTGATCCTGGCCCACTGCAGCGTCAACCTCACCAAGTTCAGGTAATCCTCTCACCTTAATCCCATGAGTAGCTGGGACTACAGGCACACACCACCGCGCCCGGCTAATTTTTGTACTTTCATCAGAGACAGGGTTTTACCACGTTGCCCAGGCTGCCACCTTATCTCCATTCTTGCTGAAATCTGGCTGTTTCTCTCCACTTCTATTACCAACCACCAGCCAAGTCCAGCTTACTAAAAGGATCATCTCGTATATGGGTTCTGTAATAGCTTCTTCCAAATCCATTCCTCACCACCCAGACCAATCTCCAAACTGCAACCAATACCTTCAATTCTGTCACCACTCCCGCATACTCCACCTAATCCTTAACCTTTCAATGGTTTCTCTTGCCCCTAGGTTAAGCTACATTGAAAACTGCTAAAGCTACAGCTTCTTAAGGTAACTAGTAAGTACAGTGACTACTATGTCTGGTTTATTCCAGCTGTTGCTGACTAATAGCACTTCTTGAATGAAGAAATTATATTACCTTACTGTAGGGAAAAATTTGTACTTCAGTGGAAAACTGAATTGTTTAGAGCAAACTTTTAAGGTTATCTGATTCTGATTCCATGGGCCCTTTCATCGGGTCTTACATCGTTTCATAGTTTTGAGTTATTTTACAGATAACTGATAGAAATGCAAAATAATGATTGCATGTAGCCATGCAAGTAAATTCTGAAGGTCAGGGTTCAGTTAACTTCTCTCCCCTACTGTGGAAGAAGCCAATTTCATTTGCATATTCATTTCAGCATTTCTGACCTATAAACATGCCTGTTCTTTGAACCAGTTTTTATATCTGCCTGGTAACTTCATTAAATGATTTAAATAAACTCTATACTTTAGTTTATTTTATACCTGTATGACAGTCAGGCTTTTACCTTACTTTTGCTTTTTAAAATTATTCTTTAGCTCTCCCCAAGGCACTACTTGACTGGCCCTTTGGCTACTCACTAGCCCAAGCTCCATCCTCTTCTGCCTAAGGCAGCCCCAGGCTCTCTTTTGGTCCTTTGTTCCAGCCCTCCTCGGAGAAGTTCTTTTGTCCTGGAACTCACTTTCATACCAGGTGCTCTTCATCCCTTCTTCCTTTAGTAAATTTCTTTAATCTTTCAGATTTCTGCTCAAGGATCACTTGCTGAAAGCCTTTCCAGGCCTTTCTGAGTCAGTACAATCCATTATTAGAGGCTGTTAGAGCACAGGCAGCATTCGTTATCATTTTACATCTGTCTGTGGGATTCCTTAGCACTTTCTAACACACTTAACACTCTTCTCTCTGGCTGGGGGCAATGCATGATAACAGGATGATGGTATGCTCTCAATCCTCCCCCAGCAACTAGCCCAGTGCTTCCAACATGGTGGAGAGATACACCGTTTATAGTTTAGACAGATTTTTGAGTAGCAAGTACCTACTGCTCAGGAGACAGTTGGACTGAAAAAATATATTTGGGAGTCATCAGCACATAGGTGCAGCCATGAAAATGCTCAAGAAGCAAAACCATTGGCAGGAACAAAATGAAGGCTATTAGAGACCTTATTTAGGTGGAATAATTGGACAGCCTTCATAGGAGGAAGGAAATAGAAGCAGTTAATACAGATGGAGGCAGGGCGCAGTGGCTCACGCCTGTAATCCTAGCACTTTGGGAAGCTGAGATGGGTGGGTGGCTTGAGTCCAGGAGTTCGAGACCAGCCTGGGCAACATAGCAAAACCCGGTCTCTACAAAAAATACAAAAATTAGCCCGGCCTGGTGACGCGTGCCCGTAGTCCCAGCTACTCGGGAGGCTTAGGTGGGAGAATTGCTTGAAGCAGGGAGGCAGACAGTTGCAGTAAGCCGAGATCGGGCCACTGCACTCCAGCCTGGGCGACAGAGTGAGACTCAGTCTCAAAACAACAACGACAAAACGTATTTTATAAGCGACCCTGGACTTCCAGGGACACTCACCACTCTATGGTGGCAAGTGACCTGCCTGGACTCTGGTCTTTGGAGCTTGGGACCCCACCCCAGCGTAAGAGGCCTTTTTGTGCCTTGTATAAAGGAGAGGAAAAGTGTAGGTTTTCTGAGTTGATAAGATTAGAGCTACAGTATATTATCAGTGGTGCTGTATGAAACCATTTCAAAAACCAGACCGGATTTAACCGCTTTCACCCAGAATAAACTGCCCTCCCCCTCTTTCCAAGATCAAGTCAGCCCCGGTTACCACTTCCTCTTAATTTAAAAACCAGGAAGGCTCATAATTCAGGCTGACGTTGCCCCAGGAGAACACTGTATATAAGACAATAGCTATTCCAATCCCCCTTTCCCTTTCTAAACCGAATAGTATTTCTAACATCACTTTTCCAGTCCTCTTTATATTGAGATCACGAGTCTCCGTCGGAAAACTGTGAAAACAGTATGATTGGAGCTCTTGATGATCTGCTTTGCCTGAAAACGATGAAAGGCATTGAGATCTTTGGGCAGAAAAGGCCCTTAGAGAATGCGAGCCTGGTAGCCGCGTAACACCCCGAATTACAAATTCAGTTTGGGTAGGTGGCGCAGGGAAATCTGAAAACTGGATTCACGTTCTCCCCCTTCAGTGTGCACATAGGGGTCGGTGGCAGACAAGAGCAGACGCACAAATGTCAATCCCCGCCCGCAAACTCTCCAGGGCAGAAACTGCTTTTTGTCAGTTGGATTTGGAGTCGATGGAAAAGCTGCCCTAATGTAGTTTCTCCGAGGTTTCCTTAACCTTGACCGAGGGGCGCTTCCCGGCCGTTCACCTAGAGGTTGTTTAATAAACAAGGATGCCCGCGAAGTACCTGCGCTTGGAAAAGCGCTCGTTCGCGGCGCGCAGTCTCGGGCGACCGCAAGCGACCCCAGTGATAGGGACAACCGCTTGGGTTTTCGCGACTGCAGACAGACTGGGACCAGACGGTTGGAGGCTCCTCCCCAAGGGATGCTGGAGGGGTTGCGTCGTACCCTGCGCCTGGCCCTGGCGCGCGGCCCCGGGTCGTGGTACCCAGTGCCCTACGGGCCGTGCGCCGGGGCTTGGCCACACCGCCCGCTTTCGCGTCCAGCCGCGCGCTCCGTGCCACCGCCGCTCTCTGCAGCCCCGCGTCCCCGCAGCCTCCCCATGGCCAGCCCGCTTCGCTCCGCTGCGGCCCTTGCCCGCCAGGTACCTCGAACCCGGGCGTTTGAGGAAGGGGGGAGGATTGGAACCTGGGTCTCGGTAGCTCGCGGGCCTGGGCGGGCGCCTTGTTGCCGTTTCCTGCACCATCCTTCTTCGCCTCGCCCTCCATTCCGCCTGCAGCGAGGCGTCTCCTCTTCCCCCCATCCCTTTCCGAAATCTGGAGTCCCAGCCTGCAATCTCCGCCTCGGCGAGGTTCCCGCTATCCAGGTCTAACACTCTCATGGGTGACCCCCTCCGGAGTGCGGCGAGGACCGCCACGGGAGACGTGAGGGTAGCCATGGACTCGCTCTGAGGGAGGAGGCGGGAGCTGAATCTCTGGGCTGCCACACAGCCACATCCTACGTGCCTTTGCCACCCCAAAATATTTTGACCGCAGCCTTCTGCCTCCTTGGATCTCTTTCTTCCCCACCCCCACCCCCGTAGTTATTTAGCAGATTGGGCATTAAAACAAATGTTTGCAGGTTTTCCCAATTAGTCCCGCTTCCCTGTGTCTTTATCTTTTAAATTGCCCCCTAATACCATGAGGTTTGAGGTGTGGGGTGGGTGCTGCAGCATCGGAGGACCCTGCTGGTGGAGAAAATGGTTCACGCCGGTCCCCTTCCCCTTTGCAGGCTTGCTATTGTGCGTCTGTGATTGACAAGACCACGAGGCTGAGCGCGCCCTGGAGATTTTTCTATAAATGGCTTAACACCCCAGTCTAGACTATTTGCTCGGATATAAGGGAGACAATTGTTTTTTTGTTCTTTGCCGGCGAACCCTGGCTCTGTAGGGCTGACCTGGAATGTAACCAGTCTTCCCTGAGCCGGCTGAGGAGGACAAAAACCGCCGCGACCCCGGCAGGGTGGGAAGTGCAGGGCAGCATTCCCAAGACACGCTTGTTGGAGGTTCGGGCCTGGGTGCTTGGTTGTTTGAGCCTCCTTTTTGTGTTTGCCTGGGTCCTGGAGAGAAGCGCACGGTATCATGGTGAGTGTCATGTAGGTTACCCCGGGCCCCGCTCACCGACCTGCATTTACTTAATGGTGGTTTGATTCTTCTTTCAGGATTGCAGTAACGGATGCTCCGCAGAAGCAAGCATCAGAGAAGGTACGGGAGAAGGAGGATCAAAAGAAGTGGTGGGGACTTTTAAGGTAAGTTGCTTGCTAGGGGCTAAGTGTCTAAAGCAACATTCAACTGAATAAATCCATTTCTTGTTGAGATTTGGGGAAATTTTCACTGTGTGGGTTACCCAGTTCCTAGGTTGTGTTGCCAGACATTTAAAATTCCTCTCTTAGAGGAAGAAAAGCTATTTAGAGAGTGACAGTACATTCATCACAACAAAAATTATCTAATAGCTGATTGCTGATTTTGAGTCATACATTTTTCTTGAAAAATAGTCAATTCGTAAATATTAACCTAGATGTTTATCTGATTCCATACTAAGTACAACCCTTCACTCTACTTGTAGAAAAAGTTAAACTGTGATTTTTCTCTTTCAGCAGCACGTAACACTCTACAGTAAAAGTGTTGCATTTTCTTCTTTTCTATCTGAATTGTGGGGTTTATATAGCTCACACTTCAAATAGTGAGAAACAAATAAAGCACGTTGAAAATTGTACAAAACCAAATGTAAGATATAATATTATTTTTTCTATGAGTCATTATCTCCTATCCTCCCTCCTCGTGGAGGTTTTAACTTCTTTTTCTGCCTAGTGCTGCTCTTCTGCCTGTTTGAGTCACTGTCAATTGTCATCCATAGCACAGAGTGTCCTAATGATCTCACATCCTGGCGGTTCAGAGAGGGAAGGAAACTTGACTCATCAATTTCTCACACATTCAGCTCTCTCACAGTGTGCTAGAGACTGTGCCATGCATTGGACATCCAAAAGTGAATTCAAGATTAGGTCTCTACTTGCAAGGAATTTTTATTTTATTTTTCTTTCTTTCTTCTCTTGCTGTCATCTTAGCAAGGATATTTTAAAAAGTAAAATTAGAATATTGCAATTTCTTTTCTGTTTTTTTGAGACAGGGTCTCACTCTGTCACCCAGGCTGGAGTGCAGTGGCGTGATCTCAGCTCACTGCAATCTCTGCCTCCCAGGTTCAAGTGATTCTCCTGCCTCAGCCTCCTGAGTAGCTGAGATTACAGGCATGTGCCATCACACCCGGCTAATTTTGTATTTTTAGTAGAGATGGGGTTTTACCATGTTAGCCAGGCTGGTCTCAAACTCCTGGCCTCATGCAATCCACCTGCCTCAACCTCCCAAAGTGCTGGGATTACAGGCATGAGCCACCAAGCCCAGCCTGAAGAATTCTTTGCAAAGAAAAATATCAACTCAAATATAAATACTCATTTTCTTTCTTTTTCTTTTTTTTTGAGACAGAGTCTTGTTCTGTTGCCCAGACTGGAGTGCAGTGGCACCATCAATTAGGGATCACTTTCGGCCTTGATCTCTCAGACTCAAGTGATCCTCTTAGCCTCTCGAGTACCTGAGACTATAGGCTTGCATGCCACCAGGGCCAACTAATTTTGTCATTTTTTGTAGAGATGAGATCTCCCTGTGTTGCCCAGACTGGTCTCCAACTCCTGGGCTTATGCAGTCTTCCCACCTCGGCCTCCCAAAATGCTGGGTTACAGGCATAAGCCACCAGGCCTGGCCATAAATAATGTTTTTATTGTTAATTTAGATTTCTGTATATTAGGTTTTAGTTAGGGGAATTGCCCGTTGACACTCATGTATTTACACATCAAAACATGAGTTATGGTGGATGTATTCACAGCACATATGTAATAAGGCATGTGTAAAAATGATAGTGATAATTTAGGGAAGAAAAATGGTAGATTTTGTAGACCATCTTGGTTTTTGATATACTTTTCTCTCTTTTTTGATTGATACATAATGTGTGTACATATTTATGGGCTGCATGTGATAGATATTTTGTTATATGCATAGACTGTGTAATGATCAAGTTAGGGTCTTTGTGGTGTTCATCACCTTGAGTATTTAGCATTCCTATGTGTTGGGAACATTTCAAGTTCTCTCTTCCAGCTATTTAAACATATGTAAGGCCAGGCACTGTGGCACACCCCTATAATCCCAGCACTTTGGGAGGCCAAGGCGGGTGGATCACTTGATGTCAGGAGTTTGAGAACAGCCTGACTAACATGGCAAAACCCCGTCTCTACTAAAAAGGCAAAATTAGCCGGGTGTGGTGGTGCACATCTGTCATCCCAGCTACTCAGGAGGCTGAGGCAGGAGAATCGCTTGAGTCTGGGAGGCAGAGGTTGCAGTGAACCAAGATCACGCCACTGCACTCCAACCTGGGTGACAGAACAAGACTCTGTCTCAAAAAAAAAAAAAATAATATATATATATACACACACACACATACACACACACATATATACACATATATATACATATATAGAGAGAGAGCCCACATTGTCGTTAACTATAATCACCCTACTCTGCTGTGAACAGTAGAATTTATTGTTTGTATCTAACTGCATGTTTGTACTCACTAACCAACCTCTCTCCCTCCACCTACACCCTCCCCACCCCATGCCATCTTCTGATATCTATCATTCCATTAATACTCTCTACCTCCATGAGATCAACTTTTTTTACTTCTCACATATGAGCGAGAACATGCAATATTTGTTTTTCTGTTTTTTTTTTTTCTTTCTGTGTTTGGCTTATTTTACTTACCATAATGACTTCCAGTTCCATCCACATTGCTACAAATGACACAATTTTACTTTTTTTTAAATGGCTGGATAATATTCCATTGTGTATATGCACCACATTTTATTTGTTTGTTGACGGACACTTAAGTCGATTCCACATCTTGACTATTGTGAATAGTGCTGTAATAAACATGGGAGTGCAGATATCCCTTTGGTATATTGATTTCCTTTCCTTTGGAGAATATCCGGTAGTAGGATTGTTGGTTCATATGGTCATTCTACTTTTAGTTTGTTTTTTTTTTTTGGAAAACTTCATACCATTTTCCATAGTAGATATACTGATTTACATTCTTACCAACAGTGTATAAGAGTTCTCTTTTCTCTGCGTCCTCATCAGCATCTGCTATTTTTTGTCTTTCTAATAATAGCCATTCTAACTGTGGTTGCTTTTGACAGATTTTTCTACCTTTTTGTTAATCTACATCATTTATAACATTTCATATTGCCTTTTGGTTCTCTCTTGGGTAGCTTTCATATTGCTTCTCCCCTCCCCAATTATGATGCAGTTATATTACAATGAGGATGCAGGTTTGCAGCAGGGCCTAGCAATGAGATACATTGGTACACATCCTGGCGAATCTTTCTGTGGACTCTAGGATCCTCCTCCTTTGAAAGAGGTCAGCCATCTTTTTTTTCCAGTTCCTCCAGCTTCACGTATCTCCACAGAATGCAACACTGCAGATCGGTAGTTCTCTTCATGATCATCTTTATTAGATTTTAAAAGAATATCTCTAAAAGATGAGCATGGTGCCTAAGGCTTTCCAAATGGAGTAAGAATAATACATAGGAACCTAGAATAAAGTTATGAAATGTCCGATACAGTTGTAATGCAGACTTGATTTTTGAAAAGTGTGGCCAATGAAGAGAAGAGCAAATGTGCTATACGATGGTGAGCAAAAGGTGTTGACAGGCCGGGCGTGGTAACTCACCCCTGTAATCCCAGCACTTTGGGAGGCTGAGGCGGGTGGATCATTTGAGGTCAGGAGTTTGAGACCAGCCTGGCCAACATGGTGAAACCCCGTCTCTACTAAAACTACAAAAATTTGCCAGGTGTGGTGACACATGCCTGTAATTCCAGCTACCTGGGAGGCAGAGGCAAGAGAATTGCTTGAACCAGGGAGGTGGAGGTTGCAGTGAGCTGAGATTGCACCACTGTACTCCAGCCTGGGCAACAGAGCAAAAAAAAAAAAAAAGTGTTGACTGAACCCTGGCTGAAACAGTTCTCAGGTGCTTTCAACAAATTTACACTTCCCTACCCTGAGCCTCCCTATTTCAGAACAAATGATTACCCAACTGCAAACTTTGAATTAGGAAGTTGTTTTTTATATGCCCTGTTTTTGTCCTTATTTCTTGCCATTTCACAATCAGTTATTGTGGCATTCCAGATTCTTCCACAAACATATGATGTGAAACATCCTGACTTCGATGTCATCAGGGAATGTGGAGCATGGGAAAGAGACAGATTAATTATGCAGAAGAAAGTATCATTTGACAAAATATTTTTATTTATCTTTGGAAAGGAAATCTAGAAAAAGAAAATAGTTTTTAAAGAACACGGATAAAAATTGTTTATAAAATTTGTTTCCTTTAGGAAAGGAATCGTTCCCTTAAAACTACATTTCGTATCTGCCCCAAACGAGTCACACATCTTCAGCTAATATTGCTTGCTTACGTTTGACCTTTATTCAACTCTATCACCTAGTAATTTAGTATTCCTAGGTAATTTCTCTTTGAGCTCAGGTTAGAAGTTGTTATTTTTAGTTTCCAGAGTTGCAGAATTTTTTTTTTCAAATAGAGGGAAGTTCATGATGAGATTTGGAAGCCACTTAATCGTATATTACTTTGAAAAACTGGATATAGACTGGGCGCGGTAGCTCACACCTGTAATCCCAGCACTTTTGGAAGCCAAGATGGGTGGATCGCCTGAGGTCAGGAGTTTGAGACCAGCCTGGCCAACATGGTGAAACCCCATCTCTACCCAAAATACAAAAATTAGCGGAGTGTGTGGCATATGCCTGTAGTCCCAGCTACTTGGGAGGCTGAAGCAGGACAATCACTTGAACCTGGGAGGCGGAGGTTGCAGTGAGCCCAGATCACATCACCGCCCTCCAGCCTGGGTGACAGAGTGAGACTCCGTCTAAAAGAAAAAAACAAAACAAAACTGGATATAGGGCAGTGCTTAGGTCCAAATCAGAAAGTTAGAGGTTGCTATTCATATCATTAAGAAATAATGTGTCTTATGAAAGAATGTAGCAGTTTACTGAAATAGAACTCATACCTAGTAATGTAATAATTTTATCTTTAATTGTCGGAAATTTAACTGATATTATGAAGTTCTAATTATAAGAACACTTATTTGAGGTTAAAAATGATCTTATTCTATCACTGCTTTGCCAGTAATTTGATCTCTCTGGAATAGTGGATTATTGTTGGTCCTGTGGGTATTTTAAGGAGAGGTCTCAGAAAACTGAAAATCATGTATGCTGGACCATAATCGTTCTTGTCACCCACTCTCATCTTTCTGTTTTTGTTTTGTGTTTTACTACCCCTCCCCTTTTACTAAGTAGTCTTAGTAGAAGAAAATTTGCATTAAGTTTGTCTTACTGTATTGATATGGCTCCAAATGTTTCTTAGTTCAGGGTCCTCCCCATTCACAGATAAAAGCTAACTAAGGCAAATCAGGTGTTTATTGCCCAAGAGTACTGTGAAACTATTCATGTAATAAAAAATTTGTGTTAGAATTTCACTGTCTTTAAATCCTCAACATCTTCTGTGAGTGTATCTGAAAGCAGGCAGACATCTTCAGTATTTAAGAAACCCTTTGCTATTCTGTGTGGTAGGCACTGTGTTAGTTGGAATTCAACTGTGAATACTCTAGCCAGACTTCTTGTCTGAATAGTCCAGAATAGGGGTCGCTAAACTTTCTTTCTTTTCTTTTCTTTTTGTTTTTTTTTTTTTTTTTGAGATGGAGTTTCACTCTTATTGGCCAGGCTGGAGTGCATTGGCGCGTCTCTGCTGACTGCAGCCTCCGCCTGCCAGGTTCAAGCAATTCTCCTGCCTCAGTCTCCCAAGTAGCTGGGATTACAGGCGTCCACCACACGCCCAGCTAATTTTTGTATGTTTAGTAGAGACAGGGTTTCGCTGTGTTTGCCAGGCTGATCTCGAGCTCCTGACCTTTGGTGATCCACCCTCCTCGGCCTTCCAAAGTGTTGGATTTACAGGGTGAGCCACTGCGCCTGGCCTGCCAAACTTTCTTAAATGGCTAGATGTTAAATATTTTAGGCTTGAGGGCCATCAGGTTTCTGTTACAACTAGTTGGCTGTGCCGCCATTGAAGATACAAGAATGGTGTGACTACGTTCTAATAACATTTTAATTCCCAAACAGGCCAGCTGGTTGCATTTGATCTGCAAGTAAAGTTTGCCTGACGCCTTACCTCGTCCAGAGGATAACGGGGGAGAAAAGGGATTCAAAGATAAAAATAATTTAGCTGGAATATATTTCTTTAAGTAAACTTATTACACTCAGTAAAGAGTCTTAACATTTTTACTTGAATTAAATAGTGGTAAAACAGGCTGGACACAGTGGCTCACGCCTGTAATCTTAGCACTTTAGGAGTTCAAGGCAGGCAGATTGCTTGAGCGCAGTTCAAGACCAGCATGGGCAACATAGTGAGTCCCTGTCTCTAAAAAAAATACTAAATGATAATAATAATGGTAGAACAAAGTCAATTTTTTATTGAAACTTGACATTTTATTGGCATATGACAAAGTAGCATTAGTAGACTAGCTTGAACAGTACAGTAATATTCTGTCCTTAATGCCCTTCGCGTCATTGTAATATGAGCTTTCTGGTTGTTTTAGAATATGTTTTCAGCCTGAATACTATTCTAAAAATATAATTTACTGTCATTCATAACATAACAAATGACTCAGGTAGCTGCAAGGCAGTGAATTAAGCAGAATTAGATCATTTTTAAAATAATGATAAGAGCTGATGATGTAAAGTGAAGGTCTGTATTTAATTTGGGAGGGAAATGCCTATTTTTGTATATTCAAAGAGATGGAGTTTGACATCCCATCACAACTTGTTACAGGTTGAACTTGCCCCTGTTTTTTTTTTTTTTAACAGATCAAAAAGTTCCTTCCCTTGTGTTTCTTTTTTTTCTTTTTTCTTTTCTTTTCTTTCTTCTTTCTTTTTTTTTTTTTTTAGAAGGAGTCTTGCTCTGTCACCCAGGCTGGAATGCAGTGGCGCGATCTTGACTCACTGCAACCTCTGCTTCCCGGGTTCAAGCGATTCTCCAGCCCCAGCCTCAGCCTCCAGCGTAGCTGGGATTACAGGTGCATACCACCACGCCTGGCTAATTTCTTGTACTTTTAGTAGAGACGGGGTTTCACCGTGTTAGGCAGAATGGTCTCAATCTCCTGAGCTTGTGATCCACGCGCCTCAGCTTTGCAAAGTGCTGGTCTCCTGTGTTTTTGTCAGCGTTCCACAGCTGCTATAAAGTGTAGTGGTGGTATCGCATGCAATTTGTATACTTAATGTTTGGCCATTTGCAGTGGGCAAACTGGCTGTGTGGGGAGCTGGTGAGATGCTGCTTGTGGGGAGTTGTTTCCTATTACTCTGATTTATCTGTGTTTAAATAAGAGTTCCTTTGTTCACTGTTTCCTCCACACAGAACAGAGGATTTATATCTTAGTGTTCATTCTCAACTTTCCTGTTTTCAAAGAGGAAAACATTTGCTTCGCTCGGCTCATTTCTTCTCCAGTGCACCCGGAGGATTTTGAAGGCTTATGCCAACAATTCTTTGGGGCAGTTGGAGTGTAACCATTGCTAAGTAGCAGTTCAGTACTAATGACCCTCATTTTAGTTTAACAAATCATTGTGAGTGTTGCCATTTTTTATTAGGGAAAACATCTCTTTCCTCTTTTCCAAATACTCAACATGAGTCCTATGATGAGAGTGAAAAAGTAGTGAAAAAGGGTTGTGTTCTTTTTTCGCATCATCTTACCCAATCTGCTATTTTGTCCCTCTTCTATGTGTCACTGAAATTTGGTTCTGATATGCTATTAGGCAGTGTACATTGCAGAGATTATGGACAACTGGCCGAATTCTGAATGCAGGCATGATTTGTTCAGCTCAGAGTGTTAAATTTCTGTGTTAATTGCCAACATTTAAAAGTCAATTGATTTCCCTTTTTGCCCTCTGTATCATCTAGCCAGCGAATGCTAACTTTTCTTTAAATAGTGATGATTTTTCTTCCCCAGGCTAAAGACCTAGTAGTCACACCAGCTACCATTTTAAAGGAAAAACCAGACCCCAATAATCTGGTTTTTGGAACTGTGTTCACGGATCACATGCTGGTGGTGGAGTGGTCCTCAGAGTTTGGATGGGAGAAACCTCATATCAAGCCTCTTCAGAATCTGTCATTGCACCCTGGCTCATCGGCTTTGCACTATGCAGTGGAAGTAAGTACATGGGAATTAAAGAGAGTGACATGCTTGCACTTCACTGTGGGTACTAAATAGCTTCTCCTGCTAAGATAGCTCTTGTGCAGTGTAGGGCTTTATCATATTTACCAGAGGAAGCCGAAAATGTCTTTAAAAATTTTCCAGTAGACAGTTGGATTGAAGATAAATCTTAGCAGCTAATTTTTCAGATAATCTTGTATTTTCTGTGATGTCAATAAAAAATTATTTAGAGCAAACAGAAGGGACAGCTGGTGGGAAAATTGGCAATTAAAAAGCCAGCACTGTTGATATTTTAATAAGTCACCTCTCTTCTTAGATCTTCTAATAATTGAGAAAGAGTCATTGAGGACCATATTATGATTAGATTTTAATGTTCACTCCATGTTTTCATGACCAGCAATAATGTCTAGTTATGCATGTTAAGGAACATGTAATTAAATGTCCTCCTTCAGGCATGAGTTGAAATAATTATAAGCATAAAATGTTTAGAGAATTCTTTCCCTGGTCCTTTTCAGGACACACAGTTAATCAGATGCACAATATATGTCCCATTATCTTGATTCTCATTGTATTTTACTTTTCAATGATTTGGACATCTTTCCCAGAATAATAGGGGTGCTGGAAATAATAATAGTCTTCCTATTAAGTGTTAAAATATGGTAATAGTCTTCCTATTAAGTGTTAAAATATGGTAATAGTAAAATATTAATAGATATAATGATAAAATAATGACTTTTGTTTATTGAATTCCTGTAATACATTCTGTATTATGTTCCATATAGAATCATCTCATTTAATTACCTTCAGTGAGAAGGCATGTGATTAAGCATTCAGATTCTGAAGTCAGACTTCCTGGGCTCAAATTCAGTCTCAGTTGCTCTGCAGGAACCTTTATGACTTGGGGAATTTAATCATTTGTGCTTTAATTTCTTTATCTATAAAATTGGGGTAGTTATAATACCTATCTTATAGTGATCTCATAAGTATAAAATAAAGTAATTTAAGCATGTACAGTCATGTCTGGCACATAGTGAGAGCCCAGTTGTTAGCAATAATAATTAACCCTTGAAGCAGTGGTCTCATCCATTATAAAAGGAGGCTCAGAAGAGTTGCTTCTTGACTAATATTACACAGCATTAAGGGTGGAGCTGAGGTTCCAATGAGAAGCTTCTTTGTGTTATATAACCCCTAAATGTATACACCAAAATTACTAGGATGCTTTTGCAATTAACTCCTTCAAAATTATAAATTCATATAATTTTGGAAAGATATTCACAGTCCATGTATATCCACAAAATGTTGAATTTAGGAATCTAAGTTTCTGTTCCCATCTCTTCCTCTTAGGTCAATTTGAATGAGTTCTTTCATTATTTCCCACAAGCCCTCACCATGTCATAAGGTATAATAAAGAACATGTGAAATAAAGTGCATTCATTTCTTTCTTTCTTTCTCTCTCTCTTTCTTTCTTTCCTTCTTTCTTTCTCTTTATTTCTTTCTTTCTTTCCTTTCTTTCTTTCTTTCCTTTTTTTCCAGACAGTCTCGCTCTGTCACCCAGGCTGGAGTGCAGTGGCACGATCATGGCTCACTGTAGCCTCAACCTCCTGGGCTCAAGCAATCCTGCTACCTCAGCCTCCTGAGTAGCTGGGACCACAGACACATGTCACCATGTCTGGCTAATTTTTATGTGTTTTGTTGAGACTAGGTTTTGCTGTGTTGCCCAGACTGGTCTCAAACTCCTGGGCTCAAGCGGTCCTCTTGCCTTGGCTTCTTCAAGTGCTGGGATTACAGCCATGAACCACTGCACCTGGCGATGTGGTTTTAAATTTGAAAGAAAGAATATGTCCAAGCCCAAGTCACTGGTTCTCACACTTAATATGCATCAGAACCACCTGGCTACACCTCCAGAGTTTCTCATTTCTAACACGTTTTCAGGTCACGTTAATTTTGTCGCTCCAGGGACCACATTTTGGGAATTGCTGGCCTATGGGAAGTAAATGAGAAGTGATTTAATGTCATTTCTGGAAGTTAAAAAAGATTTTGGTGGTCACTGGTTTTTGAAAACTCTTTGAAGACTGGGTGGGGTGGTTCATACCTGCAACTTCAGCAGTTTCGGGGAGATGGGGTTCTTGGGAAATGAGCCCTCGACCCACTAGATCTGGTGCTATTTCCACGTAGATAATGTCAGAGTCGTTCAAACCAGAGTGCCTCCATCCTGAATAGGGGCTGGGTAAAAAAAGGCTGAGACCTACTGGGCTGCAATATGGTGAGACCCTGACTCTATTAAAACAAACAAACAAACAAACAAAAAACCCTCCTCTTTGGCCATCTATTTAGATGAGTTGGAATTCATTCTACTTTGATTAGTTTTGCCAATTTAGATTTTTGTAATTAGGGTAGTTTTAAAAAACTCTCAAATTACTGTTATCCTTTGTTAAAAACCAAAATCTTTTATTGTTAGTCTTCTGCTTACAATATAAGTAAAATAAATGTTTTGTATTAATAACTGGATTGTATATTGCATAGTTACCACCATGTGACAAAATTAATAGCTTAAAATTACTGGCATCATTTTGAAATTATTTTTCATGTTTCTAGGGTTGACTAGGTTGGCTTGGGGTCTGTCACATGGTTGCTGTCAGTGGCTGGGGTTAGAGTCGGCTTACAGGCTTCCTAACTCGTATAGCACTGGTGGTAGGGTCTCTTAGCATGCTAATGATTCATAATTTGTGTATAATGAACAGCGAGGATGACCAGAGGTCACTTTCATTGCCATCTGGGCTGCAAAACTCAAGGAGTTGAAGGCTCTTCCGGCATTATTTGTTCTCCATGTGGCCTCCTCAGCATGGCGGTCAGAGTAGGCAGCCTTCTTATGTGCTGACCTAGGGCCCAAAATCCGTATGTCTCAACTGACTGAGCCCAGATGGAAGCTCTATTGCTGTTTACGCCCTAGCCTCAAAATTACTCTTTCAGGAAAAATGGTCCAACTGAGTTTTCCCTCTACTCTCACACCACCACCACAATAGTCAACATAGGAGACTTCTGTGACCAAAGATGTGGGGATTTCTCCCCACCACCGAGCAGTGAATCCCAGCTGGGTGTCCTCCAATTCAATTCCCACACTGTTGTTACAGGAAAGGGGTCCCAATCCAGACCCCACGAGAAGGTTCTTGGATGTTGCACAAGAAAGAATTCAGGGCGAGTCCATAAAGTAAAAGAAAATTTATTAAGAAAGTAAAGGCAAAAAAGAATGGCTACTCCATAGACAGAGTAGCTCTGACGGCGACTGGTTGGCTATTTTAATGGTTATTTCTTGATCATTTGCTAAAGAAGGGGTAGAGGATTCATAAATTTTCCAGAAAAGGGATGGGCTATTCCTGGAACTGAGGGTTCCTCCCCCTTTTTAGACCTTGTAGGTCAACTTCCCATCATTGCCATGGCCTCTGTAAATTGTCATGACACTGGTAGGAGTGTCTGTTAGCATGCTAATGCATTATAATTAGCTTATAATGAGCAGCGAGGACGGCCAGAGATCACTTGCATTGCCATATGGGATTTGGCAGGTTTTGGCTAGCTTCTTTACCACATCCTGTTTTATCAGTGGGGTCTTTGTGACCTGTATCTTGTGCCGACCTCCTATCTCCTACTGTGACCTAGAACACTAACATCCTGAGAATGCTGCCCAATAGGTTTCAGCCTTATTTTACCCAGCCGCTAATCAGGATGGAGTCGCTCTGGTCCAAACACCTTTGACATCATCCGCCTGGAAATAGCGTCAGATCCCTTGGGTTGGGGACTCATTTCCCAAGACCCTAACCACCCCCACCCGGCCCAGACACCAGTCACAAGTCCTGGCCTCTGGAATGTCTGACTGACTGGCATCAAGTTGGAGTTCCCATGACCCCCTCTTCTGGTTTGATTAATTTACTGGAGTGGCTCACAAAACTCAGGGAAACACTTAGGTTTAGTGGCTTATTATAAAGGATATTGCAAAGTGTACAGATGAAGCGATGTGTAGGGGGAGGTATTGGGGGACGGAGTGCAGGGCTTCCATGCCCTCCCTGGGTGTGCCACCCTCTAGGACCCTCCATATGTTCCACTATCTGGAAGCTCACTGAACTCATTCTTTTGGGTTTTTATGGAAGCTTAACGTCAATATTCATTCCCCTGGGGTATGAGGCAGGACCCTCACTGGAAAGGGTTTTATATTTTATTTCATTATTTTTAAAATATAAGATTGGGTCTTGCTATGTTGCCTTGGGTGATATTGAATTCCTGGGCCCAAGTGAGCCTTCCACCTCTGCCTCCCAAAGTGCTGGGACAACAGGCATGAGCCACCCAGCGCCTTTGGAGAGGATCTTAAGACTCACAGTCAGAAAGGAGGACAGGAGGTCAGAGAGATTCTGCTTCCTGCCCCTGAGGCCTAACACACCCAGCATTATAACAAAAGACTGTAACAAGGGCTATGGGAGTTACCAGCCAGGAACTGTAAATCACACAGTATTATTTCTGCCTTACTCTTTTCAGTCATGATGGTTACAAAGGCCTGTCCAAGTTCAAAAGGAGGAAAAAAGCACTCCACTTCTTGATGAGGAAGGTCAGGGTTCTGGAAGACCCTGGGGGACTGGAAATATTGTATGGCCATTTCATGGAAAATACAGTCTGTGAGATACATGAGTGATAAATGGGGAGATATAGTGGATGTATCGTTTTCCTCTGAGTGCCAGATTGGGTTCTAGGATTTCACAGGCCAGATATTGAAGTGACTGCGTTGTCTAGGGTATATACCTTGGGGTTCGTCATTTCATGCCAGGAAAATTTAGGACAAAGACTCCCACGAGAAGTTTAAGAGTGGAGGTTTAATAGGCAGAAGAGAAAGAGAAACAGCTCTCTGTAGAGAGAGAGGGATCTTCGAGTGGAAAAGACCATCCAGCAGCGGATGAGCTGGATTTTATAGTCAGGTTTGAGGAGGAAGTGTCTGATTTACTTAGGGCTAACAGATTGGTTTGATCGGGTATGACGTTTACATAGCGCACCGGGAAGTCTGGTTGCCCCACCCTAATCTTATTATGCAAATGGGCTTGCCAGTTGATTGGCGCCATCTTGTCTGCTCCTTACTGTACAGGTGGCTGACAAAGAAAAGGGAAGATGGAGCCACCATCTTGAACATGATTGACATAGCTGTGGGTATCTATGTCTGCAGCTCGATTTTACAGGCTGCTCTTCGTTAGAAAGGGGCTGCTTTTCATTAAAACAAAAACCGTACTGAGGACTCTCGTACCCTCACTATCTGCAAGTGATTTCTTCTTAACTCCTATATCATCATTATTATAGTGTCATAGGAATCTAGGAAGTGTGATTGCCTTGTGGAGAGAACTTCAGGGTCGCTGGATTTTCTCACCAATCATATTCATTTCATTCCCTGTTTACCTGTTTAATAAATGTTGAGTGGCTACTATGTGCCCAGTACTGTGCAGGGTGCCTGGAATAGGATGGCAAGCAAACCAGCCATGACCTTGCTCTCAAAGAATTGTTCTCTTTCTTTCTTTTTTTTCTGAGACAAGGTCTTGCTCTGTCACCCTGGCTGGAGTGCAGTGGCCTGATCTCAACTCACTGCAACTTCCACCTCCTGGCTTCAAGAGATTCTCCTCCCTCAGGCTCCCAAGTAGCTGGGATTACAGGTGCCCACCACCACACCTGGCTAATTTTTGTATTTTTAGTAGAGACAGGGTTTCTTCATGTTGGCCAGGCTAGTCTCAAATTCCTGACCTCAAGTGATCTGCCTGCCTCAGTGCTGAGATTACAGGCATGAGCCACTGCGCCTGGCCTGTTTTCTTTCTTTTTTAACCCCCACATGAAAAGTTAGGCAGGGATTTTATTTCAAAGAGTTTCTTCCCAAATATTGTGGTGAAACATCTATTCCATTTATGTTTCAGGCTTTTTCATAGATATTACTGTTTCTCTTAGACTGATAGACTTAGGACATCACATGATTCAATGTCAACCTGACTTTTAAGTTCAATAATAGTTTCATTTTTTAAATGTAAAATTGAATAGGAGTAATATCCTTGAACATGTTTCTCCTCCAATCATCGGACCTATTGAGTCTAGAATCCATTTTATTTTGAGAGCTGCAACTACATGTGGTTTCTGTTAATATCTGAAAGTAATTTTTAATATCTGAAGGTTTCAAATGGTGATAATTGTGAAGGTTTCAAATAGCGGAGGAGAGACGCGAACTGTGAGTAGGGAACGTGGATTAAAGGAAATGAAAAGTTGATAATAGGCACTTCATTTTCAGGTTTAAATAAATATTTAGTGAAATAAAGCATAATTTTAAAAAATGGATAAGACATGTATGTACTATTAATGTGTACTAGTAAATGAATGCTCATAGTTGCCATCCAGATAAAGAAACAGAACAGTTGAACATCACAGAAGCCCTCGCATGTCCCATTCAAATCACAAACTCTGTATCTTTCTACTGGTAACCATTATCCTTACTTTTGTGATAACCTTTCTTGACTTTCGTTTATGGAGTGTGTGGATTCTTAACACTATAGTTTTGCCTCTTTTTGAACTTAATGTAAATGAAAAATAAATATATATTGTGTGTGTGTGCGCGCGTGTGTGCGTGCTTGCGCACGTGTGAATACCCCTTATTGTTTGAGCTTAGTATTATGTAAGATCTATCCAGGAAGGACCAACCCTAACATTTATGGGGCCCGGGACCTACGTATAGACAGAGATGACATGGTCCACTCCATATCTCTTCCCATCCCAATTCTGCCCTATGCTACAAGGGGTCTTGCAGACACTGCATAGATACCCATACCACCTGCAGGCAGATGACCTTTGCCTGTCCTTTGGACTTAGGCCTGGGTGCTCTACTAGTGGTGTTTGCTCTTGGGATGATAAACCTGAAGGGCCCGTCAGGTTTTTGTATATATATATATATAAAAAATATATACACATATATTTACATATATATATTTTATATATACACACACACACACATATATGTATATTTGTTTGTTTGTTTGTTTTGAGCTAGGGTCTCTCTCGTTCGCCCAGACTGGAGTGCAGTTGTGTGATCTCAGCTCACTGTAATCTTCACCTGCTGGGTTCAAGTGATTCTCCTGCCTCAGCCTCCTGAGTAGCTTAAATTACAGGCGTGTGCTACCATGCCTGGCTAATTTTTGTATTTTTAGTAGAGACTAGGTTTCACCATGTTGGCATGTGAGCCACTATGCCCGGCCTCTTTTTTTTTTTTTTTTAAGAGACAGGGTCTCACTATGTTGCCCAGGCTGGTCTTGAACTCCTGGCCTCAATAGATCCTCTGTCCTTGGTCTCCCAAAGTGCTGGCTCAGTCATTATGTTCTTTACTGCTATCCATTGCAGTATAAAAAGAATAACAGTTTTCCCTCAGAATGTTCTTGGTGAAACAGTAACAATTATTATTTTTATTAAATCTTGGCTCTTGAGCAAATGTCATTTTAATATTCCGTGTGATAAAATAGCAATGTCACATAAAGTACTTTTACATACTTAAGTACTATGGCTGTCTCAAGGAAAAGCAGTTGTGTGATTGTCTTGAGTTTGTAAGTGGAACTATTTTCATCGAGCACCATTTTTACTTGAAAGAACAAAGTATGAATATGAATGCAGATTTGGCCATTTGGCAGATTTTATTTATTTATTTATTTTTTCGAGACAAGGTCTTGCTGTGTCACCCAGACTGGAGTGCAGCTCACTGCAGCCTTTACCTCCTGGGCTCAAGTGATCCTCCTGCCTCAGCCTCCTTAGTTGCTGGGACCACAGGTGTACTCCACCGTGCCCAGCTAATTTTTAAATTTTTTGTAGAGACGAAGTCTCACCATGTTGCCCAGGCTGGTCTCGAACTCCTGGGCTCCAGCAATCCTCTCGCTTCAGCCTCCCAAAGTGCTGGAATTGCAGGCGTGAGCCACGGTTTCCAGCTTGCCTTTTCGTATGTTTATTGGGTTGCTAAATATGTTCTTATTTGAAGTGCCCACTTGTTCAAGTTTTTGTTCACTTTTTTATTGCTGTCTTTATAATTTTTTGATGACAAGAAATACATTTAAATTAAAGGCAGTTTTGTCAATCTGCCTTATGTTTGGAATTTGGTGTGTCTTTAAAGACTCTTTTTCTGACCTTATATTATAAAGACATCCTAGAGTATTGATGTTGTCATTCAGAGTTAGGTCTTTAATCCTAGAAGCTGATTTTTGTATGAAGTAGGAGCCCAATTTTTTTCCACCTATGTATACCCAGTTTTCCCAGGACCATTTAAAAAGACAGTTCTTTCCCTTCTGATATGTCACGATGATACCTTTGTCATGTACACATGAGTTTGCTTCTGGATCTCTGTTTGTGTTCAGTTGTTTTACTTCGCTGCATAAATGCCACAGTCTTGGTCTCTCAGTCATTGTAAAGAGCCTTGCCTGCTAGGAAAGGTCCTTCCACTTTGTTCTCCAAGAGCGCCTTGGATATTCTTGGTCATTTTCTTTCCATGTAATTTTTAGATTTAGTTTATCAAGTTGATAAACTTTTGTCATGCAGGTTGTTAAAAGAAAATAAAATGCCCTAATGTGATTTTTTTTTTTCATTTGGATTACATTGAATACATAAATCAATTTGGGGAAAATCAACATCTTTATAATATTGAGACTTTTTATCCATGAGCATGAAATTGCTTTCTACATTAATAATTTGGTAAAGTTTTATATTTTCCTTATGGATCTTTCACTTCTTTTGTTAGATTTTTCTCCACTTAAGTAGTCTATCTTTTAATTCTACTGTAAATAGTGTTTTTATTTTCTAACTGCTGCTGTTACATAGGAATATAATTTTGCATCTGGCCAGCTTGCCTAAACAGTTGATTTCAAAAGATTTATCTGTCAGATTTTCTGAGTTCTCTATCTCTGTAATTGTATCATCTATGTTTTATGATCTATGACGGTTATATTTTTTCATCTCCAAGCTGATATTTTAAATTTCATTATTCTTGCTTTATAGTGGTTGTACATACTTAAAGTGGTTGCCTTTACATTTTACCATTAAGTATAACGTTTGTTGCGAGCTTATTATAACTGTCCTTTGTCACTCAGGGAAGTTATCTTTGCTTTTTAGTTATCTAGGAAACTTTAAAAAATCATAAAAGTTAGTTTAATTTTTTCAGATGCATTTGCTACATCTAATGAGATGATCATATAATTTTTTCCCCCATAAACTGTTAATATAATGAATCACATTAATTGATTTTTTAGAATGTTAAACCAATCTCCATTTCTGGGATGAATTCAACTTGACCATGTTGTATTAGCCTTTTGTGTATCTTGCATCTATGTTACTGAATGAGATTATCATAATCTTTACATGCATTTTGAAGCCATGTCATTAAGTGCATACAATTTTTATTAAATTTTTAGTTGACAAATAATTGTATTTATTTATGGAGTACAATATAGTGTTTTGATATATATTTACATTGTAGAGTGACTAAATCAAGCTAATTAACATACTCAACACTGCACATATTTATCATTTCTTGTGGTGAGAACATTTGAAATTTAATCTCTTAGCAGTTTTGAAATATATGATACATTATTATTAACTATAGTCACCATGCTGTCCAATAAGTCTTGAAAACTTATTCCTCCTGTCTAATTGAAATTTTGTTCTCTTTGACCAACATCTCCCAATTCCCCAACCCCTAGACTCCTCTGGTAACCGCCATTCTACTCTCTACTTCTCTGCTTCCATCATTTTGACTTTCTCAGTCCACATATAAGTGAGATTGTGCAGTATTTGTCTTTCTGCACTTGACTTGTTTCACTTAGCGTAATGTCCAACAGGTTCCTCATGTCACTGTAAATGACAGAATTTTCTTTTTTATAGCTAAATAACATTCCATTGTGTATACATACCACATTTTCTTTATCCATTCATCTGTTGGTGGACAGTCAGGTTGCTTCTATATCTTGGCTATTGTGAATAATGCTACAGTAAACATGAGAGTACAGATACCTCATACTGATTTCAATTCCTTTGGATGGGGTCCCCAAACCCTGGGCTATGTACCAGCAGTGGTGTGTGGCCTGTTAGGAACTGGACCGCATAGTAGGAGGTGAGCAGCTGCGGGTGAGCATTACCACCTGAGCTCCATCTCATCTCAGATCAGTGGCAGCATTAGGGTCTCATAGGAGCATGAACCCTATGGCGAACTGTGCATTGCAGGGATCTAGGTTGTGCGCCTTTATGAAAATCTAATCCCTGATGATCTGAGGTAGAATAATTTCACTTGGCAAACCTCCCCACACTCATCCCTGTGGAAAAATTATCTTCCACAAAACTACTCCCTGGTGCCAAAAAGTTGGGGACCTCTGCTTTTGGATCTATACCCAGAAGTTGGATTGCTGAAGCATATGGTAGTTCTATTTTAATTTTAATTTAATTTAGTTTAATTAATTTTTTGCACCTAGGTTGGAGTGCAGTAGTGCAATCATAGCTCACTGCAGCTTCCAATTCCTCACCTCAAGCCATCCTCCCAACTCAGCCTCCCAAAGTTCTGGAATTACAGGAACGAACCATCTCACCCAGTCTTATTTTTAGTTTTTGAAAGAATCTCAATAAGTTTTCCATAATGACTGTACTAATTTACACCACTACCCTCAATGTACAAGGGTTCTCACATCCTCACTAATACTTATCTTTTATCTTTTTGATAATAGCCACTCTAAGTATGTATAGTTTTAAAATTATGAAGTTTAAATTGAACCTTAGGAAGTTGCCGCTCTGTTGCCAGGCTAGAGTGCACTGGTGTGATCTCGGCTCACTGCAATCTCCGCCTCCTAGGTTCAAGCAATTCCCCTGGCTCAGCCTCCCAAGTAGCTGGGACTACAGGCACACACTACCATTCCTGGCTAATTTTTATATTTTTGGTAGAGATGGGTTTCACCATGTTGGCCAGGCTGATCTCAAACTCCTGACCTCAAGTGATCCAACAGCTTTGGCCTCCCAAAATGTTGGGATTACAGTTGTGAACCATCGCACCCAACCTTGAAGTTGCCTTTTTTATCTTCAGTAGGGCTTCTTGGCTTAAAGTCTTTCGTTTTATAAATAGTAATGGAACCTTGCCAGTTTTATTTTAGAAATTATTTGCAGGTCAGGTGCAGTGGCTCATGCCTGTAATCCCAGCACTTTGGGAGGCCGAGGCAGGCAGATCACTTCAGCCTGGGAGTTTGAGACTAGCCTGGGCAACATGGCAAAACCTCGTCTCTACAAAAAATACAAAAAATTAACTTGGGTGTGGTGGTGCGCACCTGTAGTCCCAGCTACTCTGGAGGCTGAGGTGGGAGGATTGCTTGAACCCAGGGGGTAGAGGTTGCAGTGAACAAAGATCTTGCCACTGAAGTTCATTCAGCCTGGGTGACAGAGAAAAACTCTGTCTCAAAAAAAGAAAAAAATAATAAATAATAAAAAGGAAAGTATTTGCATATCTTTTTCCGTCTTTTTGATTCAGATACTGTCAGCTGAGTCCAATCTAACAAACTTATCTTTTAACTGAAGCTTTAGTCTTCTTATATTTAATAAACCAATAATATATTTGCACTTAAATAAAACATCTAATTTTGTGCTTTTTAATTATACATGATTTGTATTTCTTTTTTTCTCACGTAAGTTTTTAGGGTATACATCTTTAAAGGCCTTACTTTTCCTTATCATTCAGTTTAACTTATTTTCTAATTTCCATTTTTGTTCTGGGACCTATGGTTTATTTAGTGGTGGATTTATTTTCCAAAATATGGATGGCATCCAGTCATATTTTTGGTACTGATTTCTGGCTTATCTTGTGGTTGGAAAATGTGTGAATTCTACAGCTGGTCTGTGTAAGAGTTCTCTCTATGTCAGTTAGGGAAGTTTGTTGTTCCTATTGTTCATATCTTCCATATCTTTACTGAGGGTTAGCCTGTTTGTTCTATAAATTACTTAGAGAACCTGTGTTAAATTTTCCAACTAAAATTATTGATTTTTCTCTTTTCTCTGTATTTATCAGTATGTATCTACTGAAGTCTTTTCAAATCCCTGCTCAGTGGTTTGTTGGGGACAGCACTTTGTTTGAGGGAGGTGACATGGCCTAACGTAGTATGGTCTTGAGCTGCTTGATTTCTGTGATTTAGGGACTGAACCAGCTCTAGTCACATCTGGATTATCTACTATCCAGTATTCAAATGAACAAGATTAAATGAAAGGATATGGGGGTACTCTTTGGGGGCCACAGTGCCACAAGGCCTTTGGTTTCAATCTCCATTGCCTAGGGAATTAACCTGTGCTGCGTGATTCTAGAGTTTTCTTCCTGCTCCCTTAAATAACGCCTAAATGTGTTATTCAGCAGTGTGGCTCCTGCTAAGCGGAGGAGAACTCGGAATTCCTACCAAATTCTGATAATAAAACAACTTTCCCCCACCTCAACCATTGTTTTTACCAGTCCAGTCAGCTGTTAGCTTTCCTGGATTCAATGATCTCAAGTTGAGGTCAAGGTCAACAGCTTTATGGGATGAATAATATGAGCGCCCATAGGAAAGGCAGTCTCTTGAACACAGGGGTTGTTTTCGTGTAGTTACCCTCTAAGATTTTTTCTGTTTTATCTCCAGTTATTTGAAGGATTGAAGGCATTTCGAGGAGTAGATAATAAAATTCGACTGTTTCGGCCAAAACTCAACATGGATAGAATGTATCGATCTGCTGTGAGGGCAACTCTGCCGGTATGTAAACGTAGGAGTTTCTTTTGTGTTTCTTTTAATGTAATGAGTCATGTTGTTGACCACCAAATAATAATTTCTGAATAGTTAGATAAATATTCAGTCAAACCATATGAACCATATGAACATTAACATTATTTCTGATCTATCTTAGTTAGGTAAAAATACAAGAAAATGGCCGGGCACGGTGGTTCACTCCTATAATCCCAGCACTCTGGGAGACTGAGGTGGGCAGATCACTTGAAACCAGGAATTCGAGACAGCCTGGCCAACATGGTGAAACCCCATGTCTGCCAAAAATACAAAAATTAGCCGGGTTTGGTGGCACATACCTGTGGTCCCCTCCACTTGGGTGGCTGAGGCATGAGAATTGCTTGCACCTGGGAGGTGGAGGCTGCAGTGAGCCAAGATAATCACATCACTGCCCTCCAGCCTGAGCCACAAAGACTGTGTCAAAACAAAACAAACAAACAAAAAAACCAAGAAAATAATATCACTTGGCAATGCCACAATTTTTTAAATCAGTGTCAGTGGGGGATTCATATGCATGTGAGAGATGAAAGAATAAGGAAGAAAAATGTATCTCAAACTAAAATAACATTTGAAGACCACATGAAATTAATATTGAAAATGGAAAATATGGTGTGCAGCACAGGTAATTTGGGGATATTTTGCCTAATTGCTTTAGATGCTAGCAAGATATAGTAACTTAATTATTTCGATATTTTATCTTAAGTAATGTTTTGAGATAAAAATATATGAAAACAGTTTCTCATGGCCATTGAATCGTGGCTGTCACAGTGTTTGTTATGGAGCAGAAATCATTGTAAGATGGGTTAGATTTTTTTTTTTTTGAGGCAGCCTTGCTCTGTCATCCAAGCTGTAGTGCAGTGGCACAATCTCGGCTCACTACAACCTCTACCTCCCGGGTTCAAGTGATTCTTGTGCCTTAGCCTCCTTAGTAGCTGGGATTACAGGTGCATGCAGCCATGCCCAGCTAATTTTTTATTTTTATTCTTAGTGGAGACATGATTTCACCATGTTAGCCAGTCTGGTCTTGAACTTCTGGCCTCAAGTGATCTGCCTGCCTCTGCTTCCCAAAATGCTGGGATAACAGGCATGAGCCACCGTGCCCAGCTTCAGGGATTTAGCCCAAGCTGCGCATTCAGGAAGCCCGAGGACAGCTAAATCCAAATGCTCTTCATTCCTCTGCCTATTTTTGTAACCCGCATTTCACTCACCTCCTTTGGAGGCCATAATATAGTAGCAGAGGGGAAATTAAGGTAAATTCTTTGGACTAGGTCATAGTTTCGCTCTTCTACCCATTACAGCTAGATCACTGGGAAAAGATCTTTAAAATGGGGCCAGAAGGAAAGGGAAGTAATATTTGCTATACATCAATTTTGCTACCAACTGTGTTATGTGGTTTCACAATCCTTATCTGTGTAATCACAGCAGTAAGGCATTGCTAAGAAGGTTATTCGTTGTACAGTTTATTAGTGCCTTTGTACAGAGAAGAAAACAGTCCAGAGAGATTAAATGACTTGTATGAAGTCACACAGAGCAAACGGACAGGGCACGAAATTAGATCCAGGTTTTTTTTATTTGTGGTCAAGTTCTCTTCTCACTGAATTCTGTCTCTAGACAGCAATACCAGGGGCTGAGGCAGGTGCTACAGGGTTCACCTATGTGATTGGCAGGCCCAGTTTCTATAACATTACTAGACTACTATTGCTGTTACAGGTTAATATTTAAATAGACAAATTCTGACATCATGAACTTTACTCAGATGCTTATAACTGACTCATTTCTACCTTAGGTAACTCATCACATCCCTGAAAGTACGTTTCTCTGCCTTGGAAGTGAGCAGAGACTATTTAAATTATTTTATAAACTATCACCCATCTAGTAGATGTAATTTTTTTTTCTTTAGAAATGAAGTGCTCTTTGCGTTTGCCCATTTTCCTATTGGGTTATCTATCTCTTCACTGACTTTGGGGATATCCAAATATACATACCAGTTAAAATCCTTTGTTGAGCATGCTACCAATAACTTCACCCTGTTTGTTGCTTTCACATCTTTTGAAGAATAGAAGTCCTTAAGTTTCAAATAGTCACATTTTATCCATTTTTTCCTTTATGATTTGTGTTTTACAGCTCCTACTTAGGAATCCTTTCCTACCTTAAGATCACAGAGATATTTTGTGCTTTTTAATAAAAGTCTTAGTATGTTGTCACATTTAAGTATATCATCCAATCAGAATTGATTTGGGGATATGGTAAGAGGTAGGGATCTAATTTCTTATCTTTCACATGTAGATGGCTCATCATCCCATCACAATTTTTGGGGGGAAAATCACAGAAAAAATGGTTTGGTTTTTTTATTACTTAAAAAGCTTTTTCTATTGGTACCATAAATTTACATATTTATGAGGTACATGTGATGTTTTCATGCATGCATATACTGTGTAATGATTAGAATAAATATGAAATAAATAAATAAAAATTGGGCCGGGTGCAGTGGCTCACGCCTGTAATCCCAGCACTTTGGGAGGCCAAGGTGGGTGGATCACGAGGTCAGCGGTTCGAGACTAGCCTGACCAACATGGTGAAACCCCATCTCTACTAAAAATACAAAAATTAGCTTGGCATGGTGGCGGGCGCCTGTAATCCCAGCTACTCAGGAGGCTGAGATAGGAGAATTGCTTGAACCCAGGAGGCGGAGGTTACAGTGAGCCGAGATTGTGCCACTGCACTCCAGCCTGGGCAAAAGAGCAAGACTCCATCTAAAATAAATAAATAAATAAAAATTAGGATAATTAGGATATCCATCACCTCAAACGTTTATTTCTTTGTGTTGGGATTATTATTACTTTTTTTTTTTTAACAGTCTAAATGCTTCAGTGAGGATCATTTATTATTGTCACATTATGAGAAAATTCTGTCATTTGTTATGTTTTTAATTCTTTCAGGTATTTGACAAAGAAGAGCTCTTAGAGTGTATTCAACAACTTGTGAAATTGGATCAAGAATGGGTCCCATATTCAACATCTGCTAGTCTGTATATTCGTCCTACATTCATCGGAACTGAGGTGCAAACTGACTCCTTATTTTGGGGTACTTTGCTGGGCAAATTATTATTGGAGGTAGCAAACATTTTCTGTAAAGAGCCAAACAGTAAACATTTTTTGACTTTGTGGCCATATAATTTCTAATAAGAAATTAGATCCCTACCTTTTACCATACCCCCAAATCAATTATAATTCGATTGTATACTTAAATGTGACAAAATACTAAAATGTTTATTAAGAAATACAAAATATCTCTGTGACCTTAGGTAGGAAATGAATTTTTTTTTTTTTTTTTTTTGAGATAAGGTCTCTCTCTGTTTTTATTTTTATTTTTATTTTTTCCCACTTTGTCGCTTAGACTGAGGTGCACTGATGTGATCATGGCTGACTGCAGCCTTGACCTCCTGGGCTCAAGTGATCCTCCTGCCTCAGCTTCCCCAGTAACTAGTACTACAGCATGTGCCACCATGCCTAGCTAATCTTTAAATTTTTTATAGAGATGATGTCTCACTCTATTGTCCTGGCTGGTCTCAAACTCCTGGCCTCTAGCAATCCTCCCACCTTGGCCTCCCAAAGTGTTGGGATTACAGGCGTGAGCCACTTCACCTGACCAGAAAGAATTCTTAAACTCTGCCATTTCAGTACTAAAGCAGCCACAGACAGCACATAAATGAATAAATGCAGTGCTGTTTGCCTTGCCCGATTAAGACTAGTCATGATATTCTAAGTTTACAAGTGCAGTGCCTCCCATTGTGGCAGCACTTCTCTGAGGTAGAAATCGTTTTAAAATTTTGGGGAGGGAGAGCTGCTACTTTTCATTTTCCTAAAGTCTTGGAATTACTTGGCATGGAGTGAGAATGGAGAAAAATGGTGAAAATAAAGTTCACATAGAAAAATGGTGAAAATAAAGTTCACAGTGGGAGTTAAGGAAGGAAATTGAAGAGCTGGGATGGTAGGTTTAAATAACATGACCTTATGATTTCCTGGTGGGTCACAGTCTCTTCATTGGGTGCCCTTGTGAACAAAGGCATGGATTGGGTATACCTGGAGGGGCCAAGGCCTTTGAGTGGGTGAGTGTGTTTATATGAAGACCCTGTCACTTGTCTCTGGTATCTGCTAGGCAGCGGTGGCTTGAGAGTGGGTGATATTGAGGGATAATTGATGGAAGGAGATTGAATGTGGCTGGCGGGTAAAGAGAGTGGGAACATATGGAGACATTCGGAGTAAGAGAGTGAGGTAGGGCGCTTTTGCTATAGCCTAGCCATTCTGTTCTCTACTAAGTGTTGTGGGGTTACCAGGTTTTCTACGAGGCTGTATGAATGCACAAGGTAGAGAAATATATAGGGCCATGGAATAAATACCGAAATGTTTTCTTTGGTATCCTTGATACCTTTCGAAAGCCTTTTAAGGATCTAGATAATAAATTTTGTGAATTGCAGTCTCTCTGACAAGTTTTAAAGAATAGGGACAATTTTAAAAAGTCATCAACTTTCATAAGTTTTTTGACATTTTAAGATAATTGAACCTTTTTTCTTTCTCCAACTTTTAAGTTCCAGGGTACTTGTGCAGGTGTGTTATATAGGTAAACGTGTGCCATGGTGGTTTGCTGCACAGATCAACCTATCACCTATTAAGCTCAGCATCCATTAGCTATTCTTTCTGATGCTGTCCCTCCTCATGCCCCTCCCGACAGGCCCCAGTGTGTGCAACTTCCTGCATGTGTCCATGTGTTCTCATTGTTCAGCTCCCACTTAGAAGTGAGAACATGCAATGTTTGGCTTTCTTTTAATACTATTTTTAACTTTATGATAGGAAGAAGTACTTTTTAAAGTTGGTTGAAACATTGTTACTGATCTTAAAGCACTACCTTCCAGTTATTCTGAGATACTTTCTCAGTCTAAGATCTGATACTCCTATTCCTGGTTTGTTGAGAGTTTTTGTCATGAATGGATGTTCGATTTTTGTCAATTGCTTTTTCTGAATCTCTTGACATGATTATGTGGTTTTATACTTTATTACATTATTAATGAATGAATTATATCAATTTATTTTTGGATGTTAAATCAACCTTACTTTCCTAAGCTAAATCCTACTTGGTCATTGTGAATAATCCATTTTTTTATCTCTTGCTGTATTCAGTTTGCTAATGTTTTAATAAGTTTTGTGTCACTGTTCATGAAATATATTGATCTAGTTTTCTTTTTTCTTTTTTTTTCTTTTTCTTTTTTTTTTTTTTTTACATCTCCCTCCTCTTCCTCTTGATCTAGTTTTCTAATACAGCTGCACTCCAACTTACAATGGTCCTACTCAGGATTTTTTGACTGTATGATGGTGTGAAAACAATATGAGTTCAGTAGAAACTTAGAGTACACATACCATTCTATTTTTACACTTTTAGTACGTATTCAATAAATTATGTGATATAATCAATATTTTATTATAAAATAATACAGTTTTAGATGATTCTGCCCTACCATAGGCTAATGTAACTGTTCCGAGCACATTTAAGATAGGATAAGCTAAGCTATGATGGATGTTTGGTAGGTTAGGTATATTAAATGAATTTTCACCTTAAGGATATTTTCAACTTAGGAAGAGGTTATTGACTTGTAACCCCATCACAAGTTGAGGAACATCTATGTATCTAACTCCATGATTTAGTAAATTCTTCAGACTGCCAAAATCCTATAATCTAAAGTTAGACAAGATCTTAAATCAGGTTTTGTGGTCCACCTTGTAGTCATGATCATTCCCACTATTAGGGAATTCTTAACTTTTGCATTTGAATCACTGAGGTGTTATTTAAAATACACATATGGAATCTAATCCCCAGAGACTCTGAGGAGATCTGGTGAGCGATTCTGATGTCCGCCCACATTCAAGAACCTTAGCACAAAAGCCCTGCCAAGTGGTTCTCTTTCACTATACACTCTATCAACTTATGTACTTGAACATACCTTGGACCTCAAAATCAATAATTTTTAAAAATCGACTTCCTAAGTTGTGAGGTAAGAGTTGAAGGAAATAAGGAACATCGTTTGGGGAGTCAACATTATTTATATTTGGTGGTATATTTATATCAACTATCATTTTCTAATTAATGGTATAGGCAGAATAAACCATCACTTGTGATTCAGAAAGAAACACGATACAAATAACATTCAGTAATGTATATGGATTTAAATAGTTCTGCCCCCTACAGATGTTACACAATTTATGTTGGTAATGATCAATCATTAGGTTTTCATAGTGGCTACATTTGATATGTGAAATACTGGCTGGAAGACTGGTGCTAGTAGCTCCAGGTTTGCTGGGATTCTTTCATCAGAGATGACTAGCTTTTGCTTGTGTTTTTATGTTACTTGTTTTTATGACGGGTATATCCTGTCATTGTCTTCATAGAATAATTACAACTCTGTGTCAGTTATGTTCTTGGTTTTTTATTTTGTTTTGTTTTGTTTTATTTTTTGGTCTTGTCTTGCTTTTGGCTGACTTCTATATGTTTTTCTTTCATGTTCTTTTCATAGTTAGATTAACTGGGTCTTACGTCCAAAAGATATTTTGATTTCTTTGAATGAATAAATCTATGTTAGGCTACTGTATTAAGTTTTATAAATACCTAGTTGATCACTTGTGTCCGGTCTCTGTTCCCTGGTATGGTAGTTACTGTGTGTATGGAACATTGAGGATTCTATAATGGACACAATTGTTTTGGGCCCCAGCCCAGACTCAAATCTAAATGTGTAGAGCCAGGATCAGAGACTCTGCATTCAACAAACGCTCCAGAGATTTCATAACCACTTTTAAAGGAATCACCATCCCAAACCTTGTTAAGGAATGAAATATATGTCTGCCAGTAATTTCAGCGCTCTAAATCATTGAAAGTTGAACTTTTAATGGCACCAAAGTGGAAATATTTATGTAATTGAAAACTAAACTTCGTCCTAATGGCAGTGATGAGTTCACTTCCATAGGCCCTGATACAACAGTCTAATATTATTGTTTTTCACACTAAATAAGATTCAGTCGCTGCCATATAATTAGGGAGTGGCTCTGCTACTGGAGTTAAAATATTTCATTATGTTTGCCAAGCTCTGCCTCTTTACATATTTTATAGTTAACTGATCCTTCATTTTTATTTTATTTTATTTTATTTTATTTATTTTTGAGACAGAGAGTCACTGAGTTGCTCAGGCTGGAGTGCAATGGTACAATCTTGGCTCATTGCAACCTCTGCTTCCTGGGTTCAAGTGTTTCTCCTGCCTCAGCCTCCTAAGTAGCTAGGACTACAGATGCATGCCACCATGCCCAGCTAATTTTTGTACTTTTAGTAGAGACGGGGTTTCACCGTGTTGGCCAGTCTGGTCTCGAACTCCTGACCTCAGGTGATCTGCCCACCTTGGCCTCCCAAAGTGCTGGATTACAGGCATGAGCCACCATGCTCGGCCCCCTTCATCTTTAATAATCTTCATAGATACATACTTGTACCAATGTTTTTGTGCAGTTCCTCATGATCAATAATTAAAACAATTACTAAAATCCTTATAGATTTATGATGATAATAAACAGAAGTGTATATTACTGAAACATGTTTAATTAACTGTTCATATATAACCAGTGAGTAGGGATTGTCAATTAAAAATGCCAGGTTACCAGTGCGTGGAAAGTTGAAGAAAAAAACAACCTGAAATTCAGAATACTCCAAAATCTGAAACTTTTTTTTTTTTTTTTTTTTTTGAGACGGAGTCTGGCTCTGTCCCCCAGGCTGGAGTGCAGTGGCCGGATCTCAGCTCACTGCAAGCTCCGCCTCCCGGGTTTACGCCATTCTCCTGCCTCAGCCTCCCGAGTAGCTGGGACTACAGGCGCCCGCCACGTCGCCCGGCTAGTTTTTTTGTATTTTTTTTAGTAGAGATGGGGTTTCACTGTGTTAGCCAGGATGGTCTCGATCTCCTGACCTCGTGATCCGCCCATCTCGGCCTCCCAAAGTGCTGGGATAACAGGCTTGAGCCACCGCGCCCGGCCAAAATCTGAAACTTTTTGAGCACTGACATGATGCTCAATGAAAATACTCATCGGAACATTTCAGATTTCATTTTTTCAGATTAGGGATGCTGAATTGGTAAGCGTAATGCAGATTAATCTGAAATCTGAAAAAAATCCTAAATCAAAAACAGTTTTGGTCAGAAGCTTTTTGGATAAGGGATAGTCCAAGCTTTTTGGACTGAAGCTTTTTGGATAAGGTATATCCTATAATACATAAATACATAATACAGGATAATAACTGACCTGAATGTATAGCATCAGTATGGTACACAAATATTTAAATCCATGTACTTTGTTGGTTGTTATATTATATAAACTTCTTGTAAAAAGTTTAGAGAGTAAAATCATTCACATTACCAAAAGATTTCTCATATTTATAAAAAGGATTATAGTAGCATTTAAATCAGTATCTCCTAAAGTATTTATTTATGGGTTGTTAAATCTAAAAGAGAAGCTACAGACTGGAGGGCTCTAAACTACTGCTGATTACATATCAGTTGGGAATTAAGAGAAAATCTCAGATCATAATATTTAAATAAAAAACATTTACATGAATGATTTCTAAATTTTCACTTTACTAGACAAGAAACTAAAATTACATGACTGTCATGTTCAATATTGGATACCTAACAGCACTACATCCAAAGAAGCCAGCTTTTACTGATTTTAACCTCGCTCTGTTTAGTAACTCCATGCAAGTACAGTGGTATAAACACATGTGTACACACAGACCCAGACCTTTATTTCCTTGGGGATTCTGGTACGTGTAGAGGTGCCTTGATCATAGTCAATAGCAGAAATATGCACAACCACAAGCTCTGAAATTCCATTTGATCGTTGCTCTTAGCCTTCCACTTTTTAGGCATATCTCAGTCCCATTTCATCCCACTCTCTCCATTTGGGAGGTGGTAGAGTGAGACAATACTAAACTATACCAGGGGTGGGAATACGTGTCTTTGAAAAAGGTAGCATCTGATGCTAGAGATAGCCCTGGAAACTGTCAGGAGTTAGCCCACCCGGCACCTGTGACCAGATCCCAGGCTATCCACCACAGATTTGCAAGCTACCTGCACATTTGACTTTTTCAAACATACTCAAAGACAAGCTGACTTTGGCTAATGCAGAGGTTGATTAATTCCTCAAATTGAGTAAACTTTGTACTCCTATGCTTGGATTGTCCATAAGTACGTTTCTGGAGTTGAGCTCAACTAGAAAGAAGCTGTCTGCATTTAGTTAATACCAGCACTGGATGCGCACAATACAATTTGAATAATGTAGAGCAACATTTTAATCATCTCTCATAAGCAGTTCCCCCATTTGCAACTTCCTGGGAAATCTTTCATTATGAAATGTTCATTAGAAGTCCCATTTTAAAACCCTGCTGCCATTTTGTGAGTGGGCAGAAGAAAGGCTGGAGATCAGGTTTGTCAGTCTCAAATGGTTCACTCCTTCATTTCTGGTTCACTCCACAGGGAACTTAAGGACATGTGCATTTCATAGACATGCCTTTCTTTTCCTTTTATCACCTTGTTTTAAATCTTAAGATTGCACATACCATTCAGCCTGTAATCATATCAATTCCCATGAAAAAGATTTTCTTTATTAACTGCCTCTATTTGTGCTTTTACATCTAATCATCTTTTTCCTTTACAATTAGTTTCTATGAACAGAAGAATCTGAAAGATTTAAAGACTAGTTAGCACAGCAGCAATTTATAAATCGTTAATTTGGGTACTGTCCATACCTTTAATGTGTGCTTTTTCATAGTCCTAGTTGAAATACATATACATATATATATATTCCATTGTTCATAAATAATATTCAGTTTTATTTGCATAACTCAATATATTTTATATTAACAGCTCCCTTTTTAGTGTCTTGAGACATTGAGTCTGTTTTTAGAGATACAGCCCGTTTGCCTTGATTTTAGCCTGTTATAGTCAGCTTATTATTATCTGGCCACTCTTACCAATGAGTACCATCTTGAGGCTGTTCTTGCTCATTTCAGCTTTTACAGGGGATGTTTTTTACTCTTTGGAGTTTTGGTACACCAGGTTATTAATTATGCTCCTCATTCGTGGTACTTCCATCATGGAGCATATAAAGTCCCTCTCTTTGTTTTATTCTCTTCTGTCTTCATTCACCAGTCTCATTTCCTCTCTCTCCACTAGAAATCATTCTCATGTATCAGATTAATATTACTTTGGCTTATATGTGTTTTTAAAAATCTCATCGCTTTTTATACATGTAATTTTAATTTATGTAAATGAATTTGTCCTACAGATTTCATTGTGTTTCTTCCCTTTTCCGCCCAGCGCTGTGTGTTCCATTTCTATCCAGTCTACTATGTGTACATCAAGTCCGTCATTTCTGACTGCTGCATAGTTCATGATGTGAGGCATCTTCTACATTGTATCCCAATTCCCTAACTGGAATCCCAATTCCCTGCTGCCTCACACAATACTCCAGTGAACAGCTGGAAAATCATACAACCCAAGGAATTATTGAAAGTGATTATATCCCAGCAAAAGGCTCAGGCCCATCTTACACTTCCACCCCAGTAAGGTACTGCTACTTTTCAGGAATGGCCTAGTTTCCTTGGTGAAACTGGCATTTGGTCTGTTGTCATCACTGTCCCCTGGCATCTGAAGTGACCCCACATGTCAGGCACTGTGCTCAGTGCTTTCCATGCACTAACTCTGATAACAATCTTTTTTTTTTTTTCTTTTTTTTGAGACAGAGTCTCCCTCTGTTGCCCAGGCTAGAGTGCAGTTGCATGATCTCAGCTCACTGCAACCTCCACCTCCTGAATTCAGGCGATTCTCCCGCCTTAGCCTCCCCAGTAGCTGGGACTACTGGCGTGCACCACTGCACTGGGCTAATTTTTGTATCTTTGGTAGAGACGGGGTTTTACCATGTTGGCCAGGCTGGTCTTGAACTCCTGACCTCAGGTGACCCACTCGGCCTCTGAAAGTGCTGGGATTGCAGGCATCAACCACTGAGCCCAGCCTGATAGCAATCTTGTCAGCAGGTGCTGCTGCACTATTTTAGGGATGTGGAATTGAGGTCCAAAGAGGTGAAATAAGAGCCTGTTATGCTTTTAACCTCCATCCTGCAACATCTCTTATATGTCGGTGCCTGCGTTAAGTCTAGGGATACTGTGCTGAGCAAAAACTATCTTCTTGCTTTCACAGAGCTCGGTGTCTGGCAGGGAGTCAGACTTTCGTAATATAAACCCACTAAATGAGTGCATATTGATGGCGGTCACTGCTGTGAAGAAGTGGAAGTGGTTAGCATGGAAACATAGCCCTGATGGGGGCGACTAAGTTCTTTCCCATCTCATTCTACTATGTCTACTTTCATTTCTACCTTTTTCTTTTCTGAGCTATCAGCTTTCTTGCTCTCAACTATATTTGATGTATTTAACCAGATTTTGTATATTGTATTATGTATTTTATAACATGTATATATATCATATAACATATACATACATACATACAGCCAGTGAAATCTCAAGTTCAATTACAATGCTTCTAAGTTTAGGACATTCATTTTCATTTTGGCAGAGAAAATACCTGGTAAAAAATTCGAGTAGAACCAGAGGTATACAATAGATGGGAAGTTTCCTTTTCACTCTCACACTTTCCTTTCAATCCAGGGTTCTACAATTCACCTCCTTCCAAGCAATTCCTATTGCCACCTTTTCTTATACCCTTTCAGAAATACACACACACACACACGCGCGCGCACGCACAGAGACACACACGCACCCCCTTACATGTATTTGTACGTTATCTCTCTTTTTACAAAATTGGCAGTGATTCTTTGTCCTGTTTTTGCCACTACTCAAAAATTTTAAAACAAATACCCATAAACATACAATTTAAAGAAAAGAATGAAAGTGAAAATCTATGGACCCAACACATCATTAAAATGAGAGCATGATGAGTACAATGGAAAGGCTTTGTGTACCTTTCTCCTTTGCCTACCTTCCCTCTCCAATAGAGTCAACTATGTTGGGGGTTATAGCAGTTCCTTCTTTATGTCCCCCCATCTCCCATCTGGTATGACATTCTGTTTTACTACAGATGGACATTTTGGCAGACGTATGTAGTTGCTTCTCTTTGGTGTTCACCTAGGAGTTGAAATGCTGGGTCACAGGATGTGTGTATGTTTTGCTTTAGTAGATACTGCTGTTGTAGGACTTTCTCCTTAGTTTAGCTAAAGATGGGGTCCTTGTCCCACGGCCATGAAAAATTAGGCTCGCAGGCAATTTGAAAGGTGAGAATAATGGAATCTATTGGAAAAAAAGGGACACGGACTCTCCACAAAGCCAGGGTCCTGCTAGTGTGCTTCTTGCCTTGCAGATTGTATCCCAGGTACCACCCAGGAAGAGGAGGGGCCAGGCTCCTCCCCACTCTGAACGGTGTGAACGTCTGTGGCTCCCCAGTGTGCAGTCCTCCTGTTGTGCAGGCCGGTTGGAGTTTCTCTGGGGATCCCTTCCCACCTGGCTCTCTCACTGCCATACTCCCAAAGTGCTTATACCAGTTTACTCTCCCGTCAGTGGTGTATGTATTTGCTTCGTTTCTTTGCCAATACTGATCCTGTCTTACTAACTTTCTCATTCTGATGTGTACAGTCTTGTGTTATTTGTCGTTTAATTTCCCTGAGAACAAATTATGTTGAGTACCTTTTCATATGTTTACTAGCTACAGAAGTCCTCTTGTGAAGTGACTTTGCATGTCTTTTGTCTTTTAAATTTTTTGCATCTTTGTATATTCTAGATATAAATCCTTTGTCTGATATACCTATCACAAATAACTTCCTAGTCTGTGGCAAATGCTATGTTGGATAAATGTACTGCAAATAGCTTCCCAGTCTGTGGCTAGCTTCTGTGTCTGTGTCTTGCTTTGTTACTTTCTTTCTGGTATCTTTTGATGAACAGAAGTACTTAAATTTAATGTAGTTAAATTTTTATGTTTTATAATTTTTATGCATTTTAAAGAAATTTTTTGTTACTCCAAGGTCATACAGGTTAAAGAAATTCTTACTCCAAGAACATTCTTTTAAAGTTTTGCTTTTTTTCATTTAAAAGAAAACCATATGAAAGTGAACTTTGTATCAAGTAACGGATTCAATTTCTTTTTTTTTCTACTTAGAGACCAAGTTGTCCCATCACCGTTTATTGAGTGGTCTATCCTTTCCTCTCTGATTACAGTGCCAGTTTTGATATGTCAAGTTTCCATAGATGAAGAGTATTTTGGGGCCTCTATCTGTGCCTTCCTTTTTAAAAAATATAAACAGTGGTGATACTATGAACAATTTTGTTTGTATTGTTGTTTTTTGCACTTAAAATTTGTCTTGGAGATCTTTCCATTTTGGTACATATGGATATACCCCTATTTTTTTTTTTTCCATTTTTCTAGATGTGGGGTATCCATTGGACATATGTACCATACTGAATTTAATATAGAATGTATAAATTACAAGACGTAACATTATTTTATACACTTGTGGAGAATCAAACTGCCACACAGTACTTTCCTGATCATCCTGAGTGATTCATGACTTAGTTATACTAGCCTCTTGTTTCTTTGAGGTGTATGTTTTCTGAGGGAATCTGCCGTTTCTCCTGCCATCAGTTGCATTGCTTGGCTCGTGATAGGCATTTTTATTTTTGCATGTAACTTTGTAACAAATGCTAACACAGCTTTATCTTTCTTTTTCTTTTTGTTTTTTGAGATGGAGTCTTGCTTTGTTGCCCAGGCTGGAGTGCAGTGGTGCGATCTCGGTTCACTGCAACCTCTGTCTCCCGGGTTCAGGCGATTCTCCTGCCTCAGCCTCCCAAGTAGCTGGGACTACAGGCACGTGCCACCATGCTTGGCTACTTTTTGTATTTTTTGTAGAGACACAGTTTCACCATGTTGGTCAGGCTTGTCTCGAACTCCTGACCTCAGGTGATCTGCCCACCTCGGCCTCTCAAAGTGCTGGGATTACAGGCGTGAACCACCAGCCAGCTTTATCTTTTTAAAGGCTTCTTCCTATTGTGGGTTTCATTAGAGGGCTTGTTTGTTGCTTTGCAAGAAAACATCGACTTGCTTTTGTTTAATAGTCTTATAAATATTTGTTTCACTAATGTCAAATACATGCCATGCTCCTGCTTTTGTGCTTTTCTGGGCAGTAACTTTTCTTCTCAGTGCTAAATCATAAGTTTTTAAAGACATTTAGCATGGCACACTCAACATGCGTCACCAATACCCATAGCATTGGAAGTATCATCAGTATCAACAGCTGTGACCATGTTTGGCAATGACTGCTTTGCCGTAACTGCTGCTTAGCCAATAACAATTGTGGTATGCTGAGTCCAGATTTCAAACATGTTAAAAGTAAAAAATATATATATTTTAGAGTCTGTAAAACATGGTAGCATAAATTATATAACCAGTCTCTTACTGATCTTGATCAACCATATACCACAAATATAAGAACTGTTACTAGTAAATTGAGTAAAGCAGGAAAATTAAATTTGGTCTCTTGTTGATCAACCATTAGATTGTTGATACAACCATTATAATGTTGATCAACCATTATATTGTTGATACAGTTATATTTGGTGTATTTAACCAGATTTTATATATTATATATTTTATAACATGTATATGTATCATATAACATACACATATACATACATACACACAGCCAATATAATTTCACTCTCAGTCTCTTGTTAACCATTATATTGTTGATACAACAAATATAGCAACTGTTACTAATAAATTGAGTAAAGCAGGAAAATTAAATTTGGGAGCCTTAAAGATGTAGGCTTTCTTCAAGAAATGTATGTTATAGTTATATCTATCCCCTGTTGCGCATGAAGACATACATTCAAAAATACTTATTGCGGCTCCCACAATTTGCTGATAGGTTGGATATGGGTGTGAGAGGAGAGATACTGTTTTCCTTCTGGGGGATGGCAACTGGATAGTAATCAGTTACTAAGATGGAGAAGAATGAGAAAGAAGGCTTTTTTGTTTGTTGGAGTGATATGGGTAGAATAAAGAGTTAAAACAGCCATGTCATGTAGGTACTATAGTTAGACGTGCAAGTCGATTATTCAGGGGAGAGTTTGGAATTTGAGGGATAGATTCTTGTCTTAGCGTAAAAATGCCTTTGAAGGTGAGAGACTAGATTAAGTCTTTAAGGGGAAAACTGTAGATAGAGATTAAAAGAAAGCAAGGACTAACCCCTGGGGCAGGTCAGCATTTAGAAGAAAGGGAGTTTGTAAAATGCTGAGCTGTCTGAGAAGTAGCAGCCTGCAACGTAGAAAGAAAAACAAGAGGTTTAGTAGACTGGAAGCCAAGTGAACCTGAAAACCACGAGCACCTGTGGCAAATCCTACTCATAGGACCAGTGAGATGAGGCTTGCGAATTGACTATTGGATTTGTCAGTGTGGAAGGCCTTGGTGATCTTGATAAGCATGGGTTAGCAGGGTGGTGGGGTTGCAGTGTTTGGGATTTGAGAGAGAATGAGAGGATGGGTAGCTATAATGCTGAATATGTACAAATGTCAGGAGGAATTCTGCACAGTGGGACAGAGAATGGATGCCTCTCTGGAATGGGACATATGCTAAATGGAGTGTGTGTCTTAGATGGGAGCTATTGTGGCATATCTTTAAGCTAATAGTAATTAGCCAGAAGGAAGGGAAAACTGATTGTTAAAATGTTCAGAGATTTCTCACACTCCTATCATAGTTCTCCTTCTGAGGGTGACCATGTAAGCAGGCAGTGACATGTGACTAAGGAGAGCAGCATCCAACCCCCACCTTGCACAGTCACACACATACTGCTCCATCGACACCATGGTGTCTTGGTGTGAGCTCTTCGTTACCTGACTCAATATCTTTTTCCTCATCTTCTCAGCTGGGGTTAGATTTGCCTCTGTTAGGTACATCTTCATTGCAGATGTTAGCATCCTATGTGGTCTTATTTGTCTTTCTATTCTAGGGCCAGCACAGTGGGAGGCCTAGTCAACTGAACCAGACTGGATATAACCACAAGGTCAAAGTCAGGAGCCAGTGAGGAGATCTTGGTTTTGAGGTCATTCCTGGTGCAATAATAACCATCCAGTGGCATTTTCTTGTCACCTAGAGAAGGCATCAGCAAACTTTTTTTGTAATGGTCTTATAGTAAATATTTTTGGCTTTATAGGCCATATAGCTATGCACCTCTGCTTTTATAGTACAAAAGCAGCCATGGACAATTCATAAATGAATGAACATGTTCCAGTAAAACCAATAAAAACAGGGAGCACGCTGAAGTTTGGTGCCTCCTGATCTGGAATCATTCCAGAAAGCAAAATAAAAGCATGGCTTTTTTTTTTTTTTTCCTTGAGATAAGGTCCTGCTCTGTCACCTAGGCTGGAGTGCAGTGGTGTCATCATAGTTCACTACAACCTTGACCTGCTGGTCTCAAGCAATCCTCCCACTTCAGCCTCCTGAGTGTCTAGGACTACTGGAATGTGACACCGCACCTGGCTAATTCTTAAAGTTTTTGTATCGATGGGGTCTTGCTATGTTGCCAAGGCTCGTCTCAAACTCCTGGCCTCAAGTGATCCTCCTGCCCCAGGACTCCCAAAGTGCTGGAATTAAAGGCATGAGCCACTGTGCCCAGCCAAAGCATGGCCTTTCTAAGGGTGACTCATTGTAGCACCTCCTGAGTACTTTCCTATCAAGTATCCTTGATCACTTGTTTAAATATTCATTGTAAAATTCATATTTAGGATTGATTCCAAGTTTACCAACCTGTATTTCCCAGATAACTGGCATAATAATTCTTACCTTTTTCCCAAATGCTCATTTTCCACTCTTCAAATGTTGAGTGTTGACTGAAGTTCTGTGGTCATGTTTAGAGTCATTTTTATGCTCTTTGTATTGTACCTATGGAATTTATTTACCATTTCTGTTAGCAATGATTTCTTGCAAAAACAATAACACTTGTTACTTTTACGTGCTTAAAAATCAAGCCCTGGCTCTCTCTACGTATTATCTAGTGTAATCCTTATATTAACCCTGTGAGTAGTCATTATCACTTCTTTTACACAGGAGGAAGTTAGAGAAGAGTATTAAGTGTTCTTTTAGTCTTTTCCACTTTGTCTTTAGTTTTCTCTTAGCTGTTCTTTTAAATTCTAAGATCATTCTTAACTAAAAACTAAAAAGAATTGATCAGCCTTTTTATCAAGTGTTAAATTTATACCATCTTTTTCTTTGAACAGGGCTGGCAAATAAACCTGGATTTATCCCTTAGCCCTGTTATAGCAAGTCTCAGAAAATTTGGACTTCAGCTTCCCCAGTGAAACATTTTCAAATGCCTATGTCTGGATTGCCTGTTAGTCTATTGGCTAGCACTAAAGGAAATCAGGCGAGAGACAAAGGGACATTTTTGCGAGGGTGTCAGTCAATGCAACATGTTAGGACTAGCGTCAGATTTTTTTTTTTTAATGAAAATAATTGAAATGTGGTAGAGGGTCCTTTAGCTTGTTCTGGCAATCCTAAATACTGTTAACTGAAGAACGATGGGGCTCATAAATTTGGAACGGAGAGGCAGGGATAAAGAAAACAGGAATTTATGCTGAGCAGGGTAGCTAAGTATATATTTTTAACTATAGGAGGAGCTATTAGTATTTATGAAGGGGTGGCACACACATACGTAGTAGGCTAACGTGTATGCAACATGCATCCCAAGTCCACTTTGGCGTGGAGCTTTAACATTTAAATGTATTACAGTTAGGGCCTATACATCAAAAGGTGAAGCAGAGGACACAAAGGCCCTCTTCTGTGTGCAGCCTCCGTAGACTGGCCAGAACCACTCCATGGTCAGAGGTCTCTTATCAGGAAAGAATTCTTGTTATTGTGTTGAAACTGCAAAAGGGAGGGGCAGTGTCAGGCAGGTGGTTGATACCAGTCTTTCAGAAGCTCTGGTTTCTGTTTAACTTTTAGGGAAGAAAGTTTAATTAGAGTGTTACTGGAAAGGGATCCCAGTCTAGACTCCAAGAGAGGATTCTTGGATCTTGCACAAGAAAGAATTCAGGGTGAGTCCACAGAGTAAGATAAAATCAAGTTTATTAGAGAAGTAAAGAAAGAAAAGAATGTCTACTCCATAAGCAGAGCAGCACTGAAGGCTTCTGGTTGGCTATTTTTATGGTTATTTCTTGATTATATGCTAAGCAAGGGTAGATTATTCATGAGTTTTCCTGGAAAAGGGTAGGGAGTTCCCAGAACTGGGGGTTTCTCTTTCTTTTAGACCATATAGGGTAAGCTCTGGATTTTACCATGGCATTTGTAAACTGTCATGGCACTGGTGAGAGTGTCTTTTAGCATGCTAATGCATTATAAATAGCATAAGATAAGCTGTGAGGATGACCAGAGTTCACTTTCCTCACCATCTTGGTTTTGTGGGGTTTTGTCTGGCTTCTTTACTGTATCCTGTTTTTTCAGTGGGTTGTTTGTGACCTGTATCTTGTGATGTCCTATCTCATCCTGTAAGAATGCCTGACCTCTTATGAATGGAGCACAGCTGATCTCAGCTCATTTTGTCCAGTCCCTATTCAAGATGGATTTGCTCTGGTTTAAATGGTCCTGACATATTTCCCCCAATACTTCCAAAGGGACCCTTAATCCTAAAGTTTGCAGATGGATGAAGATCCAACTTCTGTAGCTTCTTCTGGCTGAATCCAGGTGATGATATTTTTGCCTAACTATTCAGGGTAGAGAGGAGCTCAGTCAGAAAGCATCAGTATGGTCAAGGCCATTGCTAACACTTGAGTTCTCACAAAAGGTGATATCTGGAAGATTAATAAGTGTTCAAATTTAAGAAAACGTTGAGTAATCTTATCCTGTATTGCCACACAAAGAGTACAAGAGCAATATATTCTACAACACTAAAGCAAAGTAAGTATAATTATCCCAAGTAAACTAAATAATAAGCCTTTCCATGAACTAGGCAGTTGTTGGAACCAAGCTGATTTGGGGTTGCTAGCCAATTCCAACACATGTTCAGAATTAAAATACTGATCCAGACATTTATGTTACCCTTCTGTTTCTTCTGAGCAGCAGCTGGAGATCACTGATTGGCTTATAGGAACAAACAGGGTCAATCTAAATGGCAGAAAAAACTCAAAACAATGAATGGGACTAGAATTGAATAACAAGTATACCATAGTTTCTGAAACATAATTTTTTCTCTCCAGTCTCCCATTTCTGTTGAAAACAAATCATGGTAGGACTGATTTGTTTGCACAGTAAGCTTTAGTCTTATTATGCTTGGCCTGGTTATCTGTATAAAGCATAGCAATAATAATTATTTGCCATATAGGCTTTTAAAAAATTGACTTTGATGTAACTTTGTTCCATAAGAAATCTCAGATTAGACTTTCTTAAGCCTTGAGCTGAGACACAGATTTATCTGTACATGCAAATACTTGTATGAGTTGTGTGAATTCTCTTCTTGAGATCCCAAGATAACTGGAGCTCCTAGGCCTGTCAGAATGGGCATTCTTTACTTACCACAGGTCAGGAACCCTGTAAAGGAATTGAATAGACAAGGTATGAGGCCAACTTTTCTGGGAGGCTTTTGTCAGTTCTGTAAGTCAACTTTGATTCCTTAAAGCAATCTGTTTATATTTGAAAGAATGCCATTCCAGTCAAAGCCCTGCTAAAACAGGCAGTGTCTCTAATTGTGTCCTGTTACAAAGGAAAACAGATTTTTATTGCACATATGCAAATTACTATGTTGTCATAAGTTAAGAATACTCACAAATAGTTTTCAAATTCTTAAGAAATCAGGTAGAAAGAAATGTGCTCCAAAGTTTGCTCATAGGAGTATAATTTACTCAATTTTTAAAAACTGTAAATAGCTCAAAAAAGGTTTCTTGACTCTGAAAAATGAAACAAAGGATCAGCAACACTTTAAGCAAAAAGTCACTAGAAGGTTATTTTGTTCTTTTATTAATTTAGTCCATGCTCTTAATTCCTGTTTGCTCAATATTTATGAACATATTAGTTTCCCAAGGGAGACTCTTGGAAGTTTTTTTCCTCTCTATTTTAATGGCACACTTTCAAAAGTGCATTTGAAAGTCCTCTATCTGATTATAAACCATCTTTTAAAGAGAATCAAAACAAGACAACAATTTTCTGTGGATAACATAAAGTCTTAGGGAAGCCATGGTTAAAGACACAATTGACTAGAAATTTTGGTTACTTCTGTGGCATACAACAATTTTACATAACAATTATTACTGATAACATATACTAAGTCATATCAGAATTTAGGAGTTTCCCATAATTTTGGAGCACATACTAATAACATATTTATACAAATATAGCCCAAAGAAAGCTAAACACCGTTTCATATTTGACAGTACCTCCTGTATGATTTTAATATACCAAATAAGCCAAATATGTCATTTTTGGACTTTAGGAAACCCCATATCTAAAGTAGTGACCAGATCAGAAAAAGGCATAATGTAGACTTTGATTTTGGAAAGTTTGTCAAATATCACAGATTTGAAACACTTGATATTATAAAATTGAATCCCAGGTCACTGTAAGTCATTTATTTAGCCAAAATGATAACACAAAGCTTTTCAAAAAGCAAAATCCTTTACTCATTGATAGAGGGAAGACAGCTTTCCAAACAATGTCTCACTTTTTCTTCTTTTTCTTGTAGTTTAATTCAAAAGGCAAACAAAAATCTTCCATTATCTTTTAATATTACACAAAAATTTTGTTCAAGAGAGAAAGCCAAATTTCATCTTTGTATTAATAAATGTCAAATCCAATTCTTGAGAAAACCTTGTAGACAAATCTATTCAATCTTAATCAGTTTTACCATGAGGTAAGATTCTCATAAACCTTTTGTAGTCCTTTACAATTTTTGTTTGTTGTTGTTAAAGAGCAGATTAATGTTCTAAGAAAACCCTGTTGTGCTTTTATTCCAATATTCTATTTATGGAAAAACTGAATAATACCCTTTCACTTTAGCTAATATTTTCACACAGAATTTCTTTTACAAGAATAATTTTCACAGACCTCCCACAACTTGCTCAAACCTTTAGCTTTATCCTATGTGACTTAAAACAATCCTTTAACTCTGTCAACTAGGCAATAAGACCACATTCCCATGCCTTCATATAATCTTTTACCAACAATACATTCTATTTTCCTTACACGCCTTGCAGGTAACACTCTTTCTCTGGTAGCTTCAATTACATATGCTACAATGTTAACTCTTAGCAAATTTTATGTTTGGTGAAAAGTCTGATAAGTAAGTGGTTTTAATTATGTACTGAGTGTGGAGCCTAGGACACCAGACAGAAGTGCAGATAAGGTCTGACTCTTTCCAGCATAGCTAGGGGGCATGGCCAACTCCACATGTCCCCAGGCCCTATCTAGAATCTAATGGCTCCAAAGTAGGTAAGTTGAACAATTTGTTAAAGAAGCATTTTATGGCATTGAAGCACTTAGCAAATCTAATTTAATCTGACCCAATTTAACCAGATATCTAAATTTTGAAGACATTTTTATTTTACCAATAATATTTAAGACTCTCTTTATTTCCCAAAGATTATTAAAGTCCCATGAATTAAAAGGTGTTAGTTTTTATTTTTCTGACAAAATATTCAATTTAAGTGCTTATTTTCCAAGTCAATTAATTAGAGCTCTTTTATATACATATCTCACATACAACACATATAAATACACAGACAAACAGAAGACCTAGTAGTTGTTGATTTTTTCATTTGCCAACTTTTAAGTATCTTAATTGGATTACTGGCTTCAGGGTGGAGCAACGTGGGTACAGAGCCAGGAAAACATGCAGTTTCTAGGGCCTAATAAACAGGCACAGATAGAAGGTAAAACAGATTCCCCATTACAGATCCCATTTTTATATTGGATTCTGGATCCCAAAAAGAGAGAATCAGCCCATCCCCTGTGGGAGTTTTGGAAGGTATAGAAGGACATTTCCATACCTTCTCGGTGGCCAAGAGCATGCTTCTGTGATCCAAATGCACACAGAGTGCGGTATTCTCCTGTAACTGCTCTTAGCCTTCCCTTAAGGTATATTTCCTACCTAGTTATTACACTCCAAGGCTAAAAGCTCTCCCATAATGCAAAGTAATTTCTGATACCCCTAAAAGTAAAAAACATTAGGTAACACAATGCAAATCAGAGCGATGCCTTGGATTTTGAGAGGGATCTGTTCGCCCCAAGTTCCTGGGGTTGCATGAGGAAAACAGAAATTGTCCTCAAAATGGAGCCTGTGATGCCTCCTCGGTTTTTTTCTAAGGAGTCCCATGCTGTTAGAAATGATCCTAGGTCCTCTCAATGTGGGCATCAAGAGTGGCAAGAAAACAAAATGAGAAAAAAAATTCAGTTGACTGAGAAGAAAAAACTTTTCTTTTTTCTAGAAAAAGATCCAAGAAGAGAAAAAAATAATATAAAAGCCTGCCAGATAGATAGATAGATAGATAGATAGATAGATAGATAGATAGATAATCTTAGATATCACTTTTAATTAAGCTGACTTTTAACCAAATCTCTTATTACCAGACTCTAGCCAGGACAAACAGTCAATATTTCTGGCTTTTGAACTGTAACAAAAATAACCTCCCAGGTGAAACCAGTAAACCTTAATTAAGTTGATGATTTAACCACAGGTATGGGAGGTATTTTCAAAGAGGTGGTAAGCAGTTTTTACAAGATCTAGAACCTCCAAACATAGCTCAGAGGAAGGAAAATTCAAGACACGTAGTCACTAGTTGTTCATGGAGGCAAAGAGAATAAATGGCAAAGGTCACATAGATATCAAACCAGAAAGGACTCATTCCCGAAGCTGGGAATTGAACCCAGGCCACCACTGTGAAATAGCAAAGCCTTAGCTACTTAGCTGCAGTACTGCACAGTCTCCATTGCTCCTCTGAGAAGGAGCCTAGAGCAGCCAGTTTTGAGCTTGCAAAGGCTTTTAACTGCTCAAGATAATTTTTAGGACTGACAGGAACCCCAAATTCACACCCTCTAGATGGCAGAGATCAGGAGAAAGTACCCCCACATGATTACAAGGTCAAGCTTTCAAGGACGTAAAACAAGAAGAGAGGGAAACTTCGTCCAGGTTTTGTTTCAGGGACCTGCAGGAAAGTTTGTAACTGACCAGTTTGCTGGCCAGCTTGAAGAGCAGATTTGTAGGATCGCTAGGCCTGCGTTCTATCCTGTGGCTAGGGCTGCCATAATAGAATATTACAGACTAGGCAGCTTCAACCACAGGTGTTTATTTTCTCACTCTTCCAGAGTCTAGAAGTCCAAGATGAGGGTGCCTGCAAAGCTGATTTCGGGTAAGAGCTCTCCTCCCAGCTTGTAGATGGCCACCTTCTCCCTATGTCCTCACTGGGCCTTTCCTCTGTTTGGCCAAGGGAGCTCTCTCTGGTGTCTTTTCCTCTTCTTATAAGGATAGCAGGCCTATGGATTAAGGCCTCATTCTCATGACTTCATTTAAGTTTAATTATCTCTTTAAAGGCCCGATGTCCAAATACAGTCACATCGTGGGTTAGGATTTCAACATGGGAATTTCAGGGACACAATTCAATCCATAATAAATAGGAGGGCATTGGAAGGAGAGTGTTCCAGGCAGAGAAGTAGTGCAGTAGAGCATATAGAAGTAGGGAAGTGAGGAGCAATGGAAGGGGTTCAGTATGGTTTGAGTGTGGGGTATGTAGAGGGTGAAGGCTGTTGTTACTAAACCAAACTGGGGTCTTTCACCCAGTGCAGTGAGGTCTATCATCCACACAGGGGTTTTACAGTGGGAGAAAGGAGGGTATTTATTTGCAGGCCAACAAGAAAACAGAATCAGGGAGCTCATGCCTAAGACCTAAACTCCCCAACTCCACATGTAAGGTGGGGAGGCAGAGGTTACAGCAAAGGCATCAATCAACACATGGAAGCCATATATTAGTTTGGCCTAAAAAGGTGGGATATCTTGAAGTAGGGGCTTACAGGTTACAAGTAAATCCAAAGATTTTCTGCTTTGCGCATTGATTAAGGAAGGGGATCTTTGTCTAAAGATGGGATCAGCAGGCCAGGCATGGTGGCTCATGCCTGTAATCTCCGCACTTTGAAAGGCTGAAGAAGGAGGGTAACTTGAGGCCAGGATTTCAACACCAGCCTAGGCAACATGGCAAGACTCTGTCTCTAAAAAAAAGAAAAAAGAAAAAGAAAAAAAATAAAGATGGAAAGGAATATTAGGTCTGGCCCATGGGTGGACTTCCTCCAGGCCTCTCAGAAAGAAATTTAAAACAAAGAATGGTGCCAGGCGTGGTGGTTCACACCTGTAATCCCAGCACTCTGGGACGCCGAGGTGGGCGGATCACTTGAGGTCAGGAATTTGAGACCAGCCTGGCCAACATGGTGAAACCCCATCTGTACTAAAAATACAAAAACTAACCGGGTGTGGTGGCGCGCCTGTAATCCCGGCTCCTCAAGAGGGTGAGGCAGGAGAATCGCTTGAACCTGGGAGGCGGAGGTTGCAGTGAGCCAAGATTGTGCCATTGCACTCCAGCCTGGGCAACAGAGCGAGGCTCGAGACTCCATTTAAAAAAAACGAAACAAAAAACAAAGAATGGTGATAATTCAGTTCTCAGTTCCTTTTCTTTTTCTTTTTCTTTCTTTTTTTTTTTTTTTTTTTCTTTTCTTTTTTTTTCAAACTGCTCCTGTGGAGCAGGGCTACCTCATAGCCAGTGTACCCAGAGTTGCCTCAGTTCCCTCATATCTGTGGTCTGGAGGATCCATTTGATGGAGATCCAGGTTCTGAAAAACAACCCTGGTACATCTGTTAAGGTGTTACCTTTAGTTTCTGTAGGAAACCAAACATCTTCTGACTCTGACTTCCTTGGTGATTGTTTTAAGCTACTGTTACCCTTTTTTTCTTATCAAGTTGCTCATTTACTTCTCAAGGCTAGCCAGATGACTGGACTTTCTTTTGAAGGAACTCAAGATGTTCCTTTGTTTTATGCTCAGGGGCAGGGGGCACTCAGCAGGCCCCTAAGAGGTATCCCTGCTGTGTCTCACCATGGGTGAAGGCTCAGGGGGAAGAAAGCTAGACACCAGTTTGAACTGTCTTAAAATAAGGAGATCTTGGGTACTTTAGTAATATTTTTTTTCAAGCTTTAGTAAAGTATGAAAGAACTCTGGATTAAGAGGAGAAGAACTAGAATTTAATAACCGTGAAACCTGGGCAAATTGTTTGTTCGAAGCCTCAGTTTTCTCAACTTAAAAATAGGAATTATAACTTTTTGAATTGTTCTGTTATATGAGATATTGACAGTGAAATATGTTGGAGCCAAAAAAGCAAAGCATACTATTGAGGGTTATTATTATTTTTTAATCTTTCAGCCAGCCAGCTATAGTAGCTTTTCCTATATAAACACAGTATGAATTCAGTGCTCTCGTTTTCCTGACCCTCACAGCTTTCAAACCCTGTATGGACCACTTGAGTTCTCTCCCTTGCAGCACCCCTTGGTCCAACCTTCTTTACTATTTTCCCCTTTAACAATTTCACCCTCTTTCAAAAGAACTGGCAGTATTTTTTTTAAAAAAAAGAAAACAGGCTACTCTTCGAATTAAAAAAACAAAAATTGCGTTGCTTTAGGAAAAATGCTCTTCTGTCTTATTTCTTCTGCCTCTCATCTGCCTTGCCTAGGCAGAATTATTCCCAAGCCTGCACATGCTGTTGTGCTTCTCTGCCTTCTGGACCAAAACATAGGCTAATAGTACTCTTCTCAGCTCACTGAGCTCTTTCCTGCCATCATTCAAATCACCTCTGAAATCCTGTCTTTCGATAAAGTAATTTCTGACTGACCCAGAGGGAAGTGATGATTTTCTCTGTGACATGTCTTTTTATTTTCCATCACACTCAGTGTCTTGTCCTTCCGTGCAAAATGTCCATGTATTTAAAATCCCTTGTATATGTATTTGCCGTTTATTTGTGAGGTATAGCCCCTGAAGTAAAAAAAGTCTTTATTTTTTTTATTTATTTATTTTTTAAAATTTATTTATTATTATTATACTTTAAGTTGTAGGGTACATGTGCATAACATGCAGGTTTGTTACATATGTATACTTGTGCCATGTTGGTCTACTGCACCCATCAACTCGTCATTTACATCAGGTATAACTCCCAATGCAATCCCTCCCCCCTCCCAAAAAGTCTTTATTTTTTTTTAACACATCAGCATTTCAGTTTCAAAGTCAATGTGGTCTCTTGAGAAGTTAAACACGCTGCATTTGAAATTTTATATTTCTCATTTTTCATGTTTTTTTTTAAAGCCCCTTTCAATTCCTCATGTATTTGAATATTCCAGGAAGCTAGTAAAAAGCCAAAGTGTTAAAGTGTTTATAAGGAAATAGAACTCATCGAACCTGACTTACACAATTCATCAGCTGTTGTCATCCATATGTTCTCATTATTTATGTGGCTTTTGCTTTATTTAATCAGATGACTGAACTTATCATCGTGGAATTTTGCTAATAGTTGTTTAATATTATATAATAACATACTCTTGTGTGAAACAAGTTAATTGACTTTCATTTTTTAATTTTAAAAAAATTTATGTGAGAGTCAGGAGTTACATGTGCAAGTTTGTTACATGGGTATATGTTGTGATACCGAGATTTTAGCTTCTAAGGATTTCATTGCCCAAGAAGTGAACATGGTACACTGTAGGTAGTTTTTCTAAACACTTTTCCCCTCCCCCTCTTTTGGAATCCCCAGTGTTTATTGTTCCCATCTTTGTGTCTATATGTACCTAATGCTTAGCTCTCACTTATAAGTGAGGACATGTGATATTTGGTTTTCTGTTTCTGTGTTAATTCTTTTAGGATAGTAGACTCCAGCTGCATCTGTGTTGCTACAAATGACATGAGTTCATTCTTTTTTATGGCTATGTAATATTCCGTGGTTTATATGTATCACATTTTCTTTATTCGCTCCACCACTGATGGTCACCTGCGTTGATTCCATCTCTTTGTTATTATGGACAGGGCTGTGATAAACATATGAGTGGAGTTACCTTTTTTGTATAACAATTCATAGTAAAATGCTCTTAACAGCAGCACTAAATTGCTCTTAAAAAGCAATTTACATTGCTTTTCAGGCTAGAAGGGATATTTGAAACATAGAAACAAATAATGACTCCTAAGCACAGAAACCCACCCAATCATAAAGCTCTCTTCCTCTTTCTGCCTTGTGTTAGACCTTATTTATTCCGTCTTAAAGCACTGTGACCATTTTCAGTGAAATCGCAGAGTTTCATTCATAAAAAGACAATGAATTGGTGTAAGTAATCATTTAAGGATGAAGGTGACTAGTCTGTGATCAACACCAGTACTTGAAGTACTTGTAAAACATGAATTGACTTGGTTAAATTGCAGAAAATAAAGTATTAGTACACATGAACACATTTTCTCTCAGCATTGAAAAATTCTAGCCTATAATTTACCTGCTTGCTAAGAATACAAATATTACTTAGAGGTTTATCAAGACCTTTTTCTAGAAATGGATTTAATGTACAGAATTACTCCATTTTCTATCTGTGCTCTGTATACTACCACCTAGTGGAATAAAATGCAAATTTGCCTGTCAATATCAGGAAAAGAAAATAAATAAAGTGAAATTTATTTCAGGAAAAAATTTTCATAATGTATTATTGTTATTTCTTTTAGTATAATGTAGTTTGCATAAAATACATTAGTTCAGAGTGAAAAAAGTCCCAGCCGTTTTTGCGATAGCTATTAAAATGCTATTAGCTTGTCCACAAATAAGCTATTCTATTCAGAAACTTAGAAGCTAGGTAAATTATTGAGACTATGCCAGCATATTATATCTCTAAATTACGTTGAGAAGCTTATCTTAATTCCTCATCACTAGGGTAGATTAGTCCATTTTCACACTACTATGAAGAACTACCTGAGACTGGGTAATTTACGAAGAAAAGAGGTTTAATTGACTCACAGTTTTGCAGGGTTAGCATGACTGGGAGGCTTCAGGAAACTTACAGTCCTAATAGAAGGTGAAAGGGAAGCAAAGACCTTCTCCTGGCAGCAGGAGAGAGAGAGCACAGGGGAAGTGCCACAGGCTTTTAAACAATCAGATCTCATGAGAACTCACTCACTGTCACCAGCACAGCAGGGAGGAAATTCACCCCCATGATTCTATCACCTCAGACTGGGCCCCTCCTTCAATTTGACATGAGATTTGGGCAGGGACACAAATACAAACCATGTCATAGGATTCGTTAAAAAATCTAACATATTCTGCTTCAAGGCACTCATGAAATGAAGGTGTCATTACTTAACTGAGAGGTTAAATAAAAGTGCAGAGATAAGATGGTTCAGTTTTATCGTAGCTGGGAAGAAAAGCAGGTGTGTAGTATGCTTAGGTTTTTCCTCCCAAACAGTGAAACCAAAAAAGGCAAATGAAGCTTTAAGGCACTTTATCCTTTATTGGTAGGATGGTCCTCCTTGAATCTTCAGCCTCCGTTAAGGAGCAAACACAAGCTAACAATCAAAACCTGTTGTTGCTTGCTGACGGATTTCTCTGACATAGTCTTTTTTTTTTTTTTTTTGAGACGGAGTCTCGCTGTGTCACCCAGGCTGGAGTGCAGTGGCCGGATCTCAGCTCACTGCAAGCTCCGCCTCCCGGGTTTACGCCATTCTCCTGCCTCAGCCTCCGGAGTAGCTGGGACTACAGGCGCCCGCCACCTCGCCCGGCTAGTTTTTTTTTTTTTTTTTTTTTTTGTATTTTTTAGTAGAGACGGGGTTTCACCGTATTAGCCAGGATGGTCTCGATCTCCTGACCTCGTGATCCGCCCGTCTCGGCCTCCCAAAGTGCTGGGATTACAGGCCCTTTGGTTATCATGTTCCCATGGAATGCTAATGAAATTAGACTCCCGTTTCCTAAGGTGGCATGCCTTTCAGATAGCATTGGTGTGCGCTTGTGCAAACACATTTGTTTATGCTCATTAATATTTTACCTGCCTGATTTTGGTGGTCTGAGTGTTGAGCAGTGGGTGAGGGACTGTGGGGCAATGGATAGTAAGGGGAAGTTTAATTGAAGTTCAGATAAAAATATCCCTCAAGAAACATTACAAAGCCACAAAATCAGCGCAAGTTGAGTCTTTTCTATTGTAAAGATTCTCTTTCTTTTCCTGACAGATCCCCATTCCTATCCAGGTAGAACAGGCTCTAGTGAAGATTGGACACAAGTGGTTTATGGCCCAAAACTCTTAACCTAATAGTCCTGCCTTGTTTTTTTACTTCGTGTGGTCTTGAATTGCTGAGGATAGCCCAGTGATCATTTCTATCTTAATATGTAGCCTTCAAAATGTTGGGTCTCTCGGTTTTCTTCCTTAATAAACAATGAACCCTAATTACTTATAACTGCTCTTGTGCTGGAGGAATTGGCATGATTTTGCATTGTGGGCTACTGGCTTTGCAGTGTTTGTGGGAAAGACGGCCTTCTATCTTTGTTATTTATAAGTCATTCATTCCCTGTTTTTTTTTTTTAATTATATTGTTAAATAAAAAACTTCAGCCAAATTAAATTTAAAAGGATTTAATTGACCAAAGAGCCATTCGCAACTTGGGCAGCCTTCCCAGCCAGAGTAGACCCTGTGGCTTCAGTGCAGCCTCGCGGTGGAAGAGGATTTATGGACAGAGAAAGGAAAGTGACATACAGAAAACAGAAATGAGGTTCAGAAACAGCTGGATTGGCTATAACTCAGCGTTTGCCTTATTTGAACAGTTGGCCACATTTGATTGGCCAAAACTCAGTGATTGGCACAAGAGTAGGCTACAGTCTGTTTATAATGCCCATTTAGGTTATAGTTCATGATGTACAGAGAAACCTTTAGGCGGAGCTTAAAATAATGTAATGAGGCAGCTGTAGGCAAAACTTGATTTAACAGTGCTTATCCCTCTAGTGAAGCTGTCCTCTTGCTACCTGCTAGTTGATGTGGGCAGGTGTGCTAATGGCACATTCCCCTCCACCTACCACCTGCTGAAGACTCTGCCGTGTCCTGAAGCAGTCACTTAGGCTGTGAAACAGAAGGACGAGTTAGAGAAGTAAATATTATATTTTACCCCGCAAAGACTGAAACCATGTCTGGGTTCTCCCCTTTCTCAATTTGCAATCAATGCAACCTTGAAAGGTGTTATATAGATAGTGGTTGGAAATATGTCTCTCCTCCAAAACCCTACTAATGCACAAAAATGGACAAATCCAGCTTTTTTGCTTAAAATCAACAACTCAGAAAGCAAAGCAAAATGAAATGTATGTGCTCCATTCTCAGGATTTCCTCCTTGAAAACCATTAGGCTTTGTGTAACTCGATTTTAAAAGTATGGTAATAGCTCCTGTCATTCGATGGCTCCTTCTGGGAGACAGATATAAATCTATTCTAGACTTTTAAGACTGGTGTCTACATTTTAAGTTACGGTTGTGTCTACTTCTGCTTTGTTGCAGCCTTCTCTTGGAGTCAAGAAGCCTACCAAAGCCCTGCTCTTTGTACTCTTGAGCCCAGTGGGACCTTATTTTTCAAGTGGAACCTTTAATCCAGTGTCCCTGTGGGCCAATCCCAAGTATGTAAGAGCCTGGGAAGGTGGAACTGGGGACTGCAAGATGGGAGGGTAAGTAAATCTGTGTCTCTGTCTAAAGGAAAGATCCCTTCATGACCATTGAGTTAGTGCCATTTCACTTCAGTATGAACACATTTAGTACTTTTCAAACTTTAATGTTCATTGCGTTTCATGGTTAATTTTCAGTTTAATCTTTCAGCAAGCCAGCTCTAGTAGCTTTTCCTATATAAACGCAGTATGAATTCAGTGCCGTCTCTTTTAGATGTGCTAGTTTAAAGGATAGCCGATGGCCCTTCATAAGGGAGAAACACTGGATATGATACCTAGGCAAGAACTGAAGCAAGAAACTAAAACAAGCATGACATCAGTGCTTTGGATAAACTGCCCCGGGCACTGGTCTCTGGCTGCAGGCTGATGGCTGGCATTAAAGAGCATCTGGTCCTGAGACCTAGGCTCTCAGTTGGCTCCAGGGAGTCCTGTCTGGGGAAGGTGCCCGCCTCACTGAAGTGCTGTCTTCATTGCCACAGATTGTGGCCACACCTGCTGCCAACTGGCTGCGGGACAGCCCTGCTTTGGCTCTGTCAGGCCAGTCTCATAGGCCATATGTAGCTGGCAGGGAATATAAGAGCATTTAAAAAGTGTCGGGCGATTTCAGGGGTGGACTTGGCCATGAGTTAGGAATGCCCCTATGGGTGAACGAGAATAACTGGATTAAGCAGCATGGGTTCTTGCTTTGCATGTATCAAATGGTGCTCTTCACATACCCAGGGCAGCAGCTGTCCAAAAAGGTGTCCATGGCAGTCTTGTGGGCCCTGGTAGGACCTGTAGGTTCAGGAGGCAGGAGAGAGTCACATGACATGCTGCTGGGGTATTAGAGGCAATGACCACTGGATTTGACCCTTCTGTAGTCTTGCTGTAGTTTTCTTTTCTCTCCTCACCTACCCAAAGGAAAAAAGAATGGTTATAAAAGTCATCCCCACTGGCAACTTTAGCAACTGCATTCCCTCAATGGGTAGAGAAATCCAAATGGAATGCGTTAAAACCAGGAAGTCTTTTCTCCTTCTGGCTTAGAGCACACCTTCCTGTGTCCTAGGCTAGCCAGGCTGAACACTCCTTTTGTGGACTCTTGATTTCTTTTTTTACTGGTTCAAACTTCTTCACAGAGCATGTGCCTATGTACCACTGCATACCACATATATACCATATAGAGAAAGTAAATAAACAAGCTGGATGAGATGTAATAAGGAAAAAGTTTCCTTTTTTAAAATATTGCTTTCTAGCTCCCCCTACCTGTCTAGGAAAAGGATAACATGGGGACACAGAAATTGCAGGGCAATCTTTATTAACCGGTTTTTGGGCAGGTTGTAATTTATTTGTAAATGATGATTTAATGCATTGTCGCAGAATACATGATCACTGTAGGGCAGTTAAAAATTAATGCTTTCAGTGCAACACAGAGTGAACCCTAATGTAATGGACTTGTGGACTACACTAATGCAAGATGATAATAATAAGAAAAACTGAGAAGGTAGTCGGGAAGGGGTATAATAGGGGAATTCTGTTACTTTTTGCTCAATTTCTCTGTGAATCTAAAAGTGCTCTAAAAAAATAAAATCTATTATAAAAAATATTTGATTCATTAGGCTCAGGTGGACTATGATCAATGGAAATTGACTTGAAATCTCTTAGGAAAGGAAGAGACCAGAGAAGAAAGTATTGAAATCATAAATTAAAAATGGCAAGAGGGAAGGTGGTAACCAAAAGGGTGGGCATTTAACCTATATGCCTATCACTTCCAAAATGTTCTAGGGCTGTCTCCTATGCTTCTGACCTGGAGAAGTACTAGGGGAGCAAAAGATTCCACATTTAGTATTATCCTGTGGAGTTGGCAAAGACATTTGGAGTCAACTTTAGTTGTGTGTATCATTACATCTGTAAACCTAATTAAGTCAACAATTACCCTTGAGCATTTTTTATGACAACCGTAGTCAGCTGGTCTTTTTAAATAACTATTGAGTCTCATAAGCTCAAGACCTTTCTGCTTTCTATCTAAGTGAATCTGAGGAAAAGAGAGAAGCTTTTTTTTTTTTTTTTTTTTTTTTTTTGAGACGGAGTCAGGCTCTGTCACCCAGGCTGGAGTGCAGTGGCCGGATCTCAGCTCACTGCAAGCTCCGCCTCCCGGGTTCACACCATTCTCCTGCCTCAGCCTCCCAAGTAGCTGGGACTATAGGCGCCCGCCACCTCGCCCGGCTAGTTTTTTTGTATTTTTTTTTTAGTAGAGACGGGGTTTCACCGTGATAGCTAGGATGGTCTCGATCTCCTGACCTCGTGATCCGCCCGTCTCGGCCTCCCAAAGTGCTGGGATTATAGGCTTGAGCCACCGCGCCTGGCCTTTTTTTTTTTTTTTTTTAATTCTGAGATTATGCCACTATTTTGAAGGTTTTGAGGTAGCATTATCCTTCTATTTCTAAATATACACAAGTGAGAAAAGCAATACAGTTGCACACAGCTGAAGGAGAGGCCCAGTATAATGGGCCTCACCTTGGTTACAAATTAAGATCACCTGGGAGTGTTACCAAATACTGATTCCTGGTTCCTTCCTCCAGAGATTCTGGTTTATTTGGTCTGGGGCAGAGACTGAGCATCAGGATTCTTTAGCATGCAGCCAAGCTTGAGAAGCCCTGAGCTAGAGAAAGGTCTTGCACTGTAGAAACATTTTTAGTCCCAGGTGATTCCTTAGTTAATTTGGGAGGAATAAGGCTTTCTGTCATTCTCTCTTTTTCTCTCTCTCTTGCACGTGCACACGTACACACACACACACATACACACACACACACAAATTACCTCTCTCTCTTAGTTTTTTCTTTTTTCATTGCATTCTGATTCTGCATTTAAGAGTACAAGCTTTGAAGTCAGAAAGACCTGGCTTAAAAACCTAACTGCCATAAGGGTGCATACATGTCATTATAGATTTGTCCAAATCCATAGAATGTACACCAGGAATGAACACTAATGAAAACTCTAGACTTCAGGTAATAATGGTATGTCGGTGTGGTTCATTCATTGCAGCAAATGTACCACTCTGGTGTGAGGCATTGGTAACGGTAGAAACTATTCATTTGGATGGGGAGAAGGGGATACAGGAAATCTTTGTACTTTCCTTTCAGTTTTGGTGGGAACCTAAAACTGCTCTGAAAAAACTTGAAGTCTTAAAAACAAACCAACCTACTTGCCTTGGGCATGTTACTTACCTGGTCTATGTATCAGTTTCCTCATGTATAAAGTTGAGGCAATAATACCTTGCACAGATTAAGTGAGATAATAGAAAGTGCCTAGGACAGGACTTGGCATATAGAAAGCTCTCAGCAAATGCAGTGTGATAACCTAATGGTACCCTGATGGTTAAAAGCTTGGACTTAGGAGTCAAGTGTCTGGGAGTTACACACTTAACTATCTGTGAGATCTTCTACAACTGAATCCTCTCTTTCTCCAAGTCTTCCAAAGAACAATAAAGTCTAGGGTTGTTTTTAGATGATGCAGTGAAATAACGTGGTTAAGTACTTAGTACCCAGTCTGGCAGGTACGGGTTACATATCTCTTATCTGAAATGCTTGGGATCAGATGTGTTTTCGATGTCAAATTTTGGAATATTTCTCTCTGAGCATCCCTAATCCGAAAAATTCGAAATCCAAATTGAGCATCATGTTGGCACTGAAAAGTTTCAGATTTTGGAGCATTTCGAAGTTTTGAATTAGGGATCCTCAACCTGGAGTAACCTCTCACAGTCACTGATGTTGTGAGGTTTTCTCACTGTCTCATTTCATTTCCTGGACTCTCTTTATCTTAGAAGAAATCAGTTAAGTTTTACATAATAGAATTTATTCTTTTGGAGGGATGTATTTAATATGTCTATTCTCCCAGATATCTATTCTATTTAAAACTATATTGAAATGTTTCTATGTCAACAGCTTTCTTACTTTTTCATTTTTCTGTTTCCTCCAAGAACATGTTTCTCTTATGAATATTGGCAGCACATGGGCGGGAACCCAACTATATTACCATGGTATCAGTTATCCTGTGGACATTAATCATATAGCTTACACCTGTGAGAGAACGTTGAGAAAATTAAAATTTGGGAGAATAAAGACCATCTATAGAATGTAATATATCAATCAATCAATCTAACTAAACATAAGAAACCCTTTCCTTTTCAGTGCATTGAAATAATCACTATCTTTAATTCTCTTTCCCTGCCCAGTGCTTCATGAAGCTGAGGAACTATGGTTTTAATTCAGCTACACTTACTTTTCCTTCCTGCCTTGCTGCCTTCCTGCCTCCCTTCCTTCCTCCCTCCCTCCCTCCCTTCCTTTCTTCCTTTTTTTGATGGAGTCTTGCTCTGTCACCCAGGCTGGAGTGCAATGGCATGATCTCGGCTCACTGCAGTCTCCGCCTCACGGGTTCAAGCAATTCTCCAGCCTCAGCCTCCCGCGTAGCTGGGACTACAGGCATGCACCACCACGCCCGGCTAATTTTGTGTGTGTGTTTTTAGTAGAGACAGGTTTCACCATGTTGGCCAGGATGGTCATGGTCTCTTGACCTCGTGATCCACCTGCCTTGGCCTCCCAAAGTGCTGGGATTACAGGCATGAGCCACCGTGCCCAGCCTAATTCAGCTACGCTTTCTTTTTTTCTTTTTTTTTTTTCTTTGAGACAGAGTCTCACGGCGCCATCTCGGCTCACTGCAAGCTCCGCCTCCCGGGTTCACGCCATTCTCCTGCCTCAGCCTCCTGAATAGCTGGGACTACAGGCGCTCGCCACCTCGCCTGGCTAATTTTTTGTATTTTTAGTAGAGACGGGGTTTCACCGTGTTAGCCAGGATGGTCATGATCTCCTGACCTCGTGATCCACCCGTCTCGGCCTCCCAAAGTGCTGGGATTACAGGCGTGAGCCACCGCCCCCGGCTCAGCTGCACTTTCAAAAGTGTGTGTCCATTTGTATTTAGACGCTTCTTTGAAAGGCTAAATATTCATCTGGTAAGAATTCTCTATGTGTTTTTTAATACAGTCTAAAAGGCATTTTGTATATGAAAAATAATTTATTTTCAGGTATGGTCAAACTTCACAGTTGTGTCTATGAATGAGAAAAAATTCAAGTAAAATAGTTATTGTTTTTTAGAGATGCAGTCTCGCTGTGTTGCCCAGGCTGGTCTGGAACTTCTGGCCTCAAACGATCCTCCTGCTTCGATCTCCTGAGTTACTGGGATTCCAAGCATGAGCCATCACACCCCACCAAAATAGTTATTTTTTTTTTAACTTAATTTCATTAGGATATTGAATACAGTCTCATGTAACTCATTTTTTGGCTTTTATTGTTATTATTTATTTTTTCCAAACAACCCAATGAGGTGTATAAAGCAGATATTTTTGTTTGCCAGATGGATTAAATGAGGCAAAGTGCAAGGGCTGTACCCAGGTCTGTTAACCACGGCCTGTGGTCTTTCTACTGGACATCCCCTGCAATCTGGTTTATACTCATTATTAAAAAACATTTATAATTTAACTCAGTTATCTATTTACTATCAATTATGAATAAGGTTTTTTGAATTTTTATGGTCATTAAACTATAGCTTCCTATCTGTTGTCTTTTTCATATTTATTTATCTATTTATATTTTTAATAGCTTCCTGTCTGTATACCAGACTTGCTTCATCTCCACATTGGCCAAGAATTTACATTTTGTCATCTGTATTTAGAAGTGTATGTTTTAAGGGTCTTTTAATGACTCTTTTTTTTTTTTTTTGGTGGCGGGGGTGGAATCTCACTCTATCTCCCAGGCTGGAGTGCAGTACCGTGATCTCGGCTCACTGCAACCTCTGCCTCCCCGGTTCAAGTGGTTCTCCTGCCTCAGCCTCCCGAGTAGCTGGGATTACAGGTGTGCTCCACTACATGTGGCTAATTTTTTATATTTTTGGTAGAGATGGGGTTTCACCATGTTGGCCAGGCTGGTCTCGAACTCCTGAGCTCAAGTGTTCCGCCCACCTCGGCCTCCCAAAGTGCTGGGATTACATGCATAAGCCACTGTGCCCAGCCCCTTTAATGACTCTTAACATTACCTTGGTGTGAGTCAACCTCATCATGTTCCAGTTGCAATCATCATGGTATGATGTCTGTTTTCCATAGTTTACTGGAATATTTCAGCTGTTAGTCAATATTCTTTCAGTTGCAAGTCAGAAAACCAACTTGAAATGATTTTTTTTTTTTTTTTTTTTTGAGACTAGTTTCGCTCTTGTTGCCTAGGCTGGAGTGCAATGGCCTGATCTCGGCTCACTGCAGCCTCTACCTCCTGAGTTCAAGAGACTCTCCTGCCTCAGCCTCTAGAGTAGGTGGGATTACAGGCATGCGCCACCACGCCTGGCTAATTTTTTTGTATTTTTAGTAGAGATGGAATTTCTTCATGTTGATCAGGCTGGTCTCGAACTGCCTACCTCAATTACAGGCGTGAGCCACTGCACCCAGCCTCAAAATGATCTTAAGCAGACAAGGGATCTATTGACTTATGAAACTAGGATGCTGGCAGTGGACTTGCTAGGGGTTAAAGAAATTATTTCCAAGTTTCTTGTGTTCTTTGCACATCCCCCTTTTTCTTTCCTTCTTCCTCTATCTCTGTCCTCTATCTCTGGTCAGAGCTTCTGGCTCCATGTTGGCCTAGGGCTCTGCTTCAGATGCTTTCTTCTGTGAAATGTGATCATGGACACAGCCGACCCCAGGTTTACATCATACCAAGTAAGCAACACCAGAAAGGAGAAAATGCCTGTATTTCAGGTTATAGACATTAAAATGAGTGAATGTACCCAAAGGAGGAATCATGTGACTATCTTAGGTTAAATGCCCACCCTGTAATTGAGCTGCGGCAGAGCAAGATCCTATATTGTCATCAGCTGCGGTAGGGAAAGATGCTATATTATCAATCTAAGCATAATGACATAGCTCTATAGAAAGACCATGTTTTTATAAGAGTATGGAATATAGTGGGAAGGGAGGCTGTGCAGATGAAAACAGTAGATAAACATTCACATGTGGCTCTAATATTTAATTGTTGTTATTATTATTATTTTTGAGACCGAGTCTCACTCTGTCACCCAGACTGGAGTGCAGAGTGCAATCTCGGCTCACTGCAACATTTGCCGCCCCCCACCCAAGTTCAAATCATTCTCCTGCCTCAGCCTCCCTAGTAGCTGAGATTATAGGCGTCCGCCACCACGCCCAGCTAGTTGTTGCATTTGCAGTAGAGACAGGGTTTCACAGTGTTGGCCGGGCTGGTCTCAAACTCCTGACCTCAAGTGATCCGCCCATCTCGGGCTCCCAAAGTGCTGGGATTATAGACGTGAGCCACTGCGCCTGGCCTCACGCTCAACTTTTATTTAGACAACAACACAAATTGTAATTTTACCCAGATGTAAAAGAGATACTCTAAGAGACCTAAACAGGTATTTTGTGGTAGATTACATTAATGTAATGTAGGAGTTTTACATTACTACATTTGTAGTCGTTTTAGTTGTTTTCATTGTTTGTTTCTGTGTATTTCTGGGGATTTCATAGTGCAATGGGGGGTCTAGAATTTATTCCTGACCCCTGACTGTCTTATGGCAGTACTTCTCATACTTAGTTATACAGCCAGGAGTGTATGGAGGCAAGCAGCTATCACATTTATTTGAGGACTCTCTTGTTTTGTCTAAAATATTCATCCCTATTTTATAATATACTCCATAATTTTCCCATATAAGTTTAGATAAAAGATATACGTTTAAAGTATTATAACACTAAATTGTCATTCCAGAAAGATGTACTTTGTTCCTTTCATTTTAAATAATCTGGGATGAATGGTGCAGGCTGAGAAAAATAAGCTTTTGAAATACTTTTTGGTCAACATCAAGACTTTTAACATGTGTCCTATCTTTAACATTTAATATTTGTCCTATCTTTTAGGGGAATTGGGCATTATGTGTTCCTTGGATACATTAGAAGGTCTTAGATAAAAGTGCGCACACTTGGTGCTCTTCTGCAGAAACTTGACAGAAGTTACTTCTCTAAACCTCAGTTTCTCATCTGAACAATGGAAATAATGATAGTGTCTACTTCGTAGTATTGATGTGAGATTGAAGTAATTCATGTAAAATTGCTTGGTGTGTGGAAACATACTCAGTAACTTTTAACTGTTCTCATTCACTTGGCTATTTACCTGTGTTCTTCTATTATTACTTCTTCAGTTAAGATTTCAAGGTTTCACATTGTTCTCTCTCTGATGAATGCAGTTAAATCACCTAGATTCTCTAAAGCATTTTCCTTTAAGGTTATGCAACTGACTAGAGAGTGTATATACATTAAGAACATAATACCTTCACTACGTCCACATGTGAATTAAGAACTCGAGGCTATCAGAGTGTAGAAGATAAGGGAGTGGGGATGAAATACGTTTGTAACCTGCATGTTTTCTCTTTCTTGAAGGAATTACGGATCATCTCTTTTTGCCCAGTGCGAAGCAGTGGATAATGGGTGTCAGCAGGTCCTGTGGCTCTATGGAAAGGACCATCAGATCACTGAAGTGGGAACTATGAATCTTTTTCTTTACTGGATAAATGAAGATGGAGGTAATCCACTCAGATTTCACTCTGCACATTTCTCAGTCATTTTCAACAGACTAGAAAGACAAGAGCTAGAAATTTAGTGCAAGGGAGTAAGTAGCACAGTCCCAGGCTAAGTAAGGACTACTGTGCTTTTGCTGCACAAATAGACATGAGGTTTTTTGTTTGTTTGTTTTGTTTTTTGTTTTGGTTTTTTTTTTAAGAAGTGGAGTATCACTGTGTCACCCAGGCTGGAGTGTAATGGCATGATCTCAGCTCACTGCAACCTCCACCTCTCTGGTTCAAGCAGTTCTGCTGCCTCAGCCTCCTAAGTAGCTGGGATTACAGGCGCCTACCACCACACCCAGCTAATTTTTGTATTTTTTTTTTAGTAGAGACGAGGTTTCATCATGTTGCCCAGGCTGGTCTTGAACTCCTGAACTGACCTCAGGTGATCCACCAGCCTTGACCTCCCAAAGTGCTGGGATTACAGGTGTGAGCCACTGCACCCAACCGAGTTTTGATTTAAAGAAGCTCTAGAGGTTTTTCGTTTTTCGTTTTTTTTTGTTTTGTTTTTTTGCTCTAGATGTACTGATTATTGAGATATTGAGATGTCACATTAAGGGATTTAAGTTACCGTGATTGGAAGATTTGCTTCCTTATCCCTTCTGCGGTTCCCCAACGATTTTCCTATCTGAACACCTTGCATTGGGAGATAGGTCTCAGATCAGGTCAGTGGTCATTTACCATATACCGTATATAAAATGCTATAGTAATAAATGCAGTGTACTGATTCTACTGGAAGGATTTTGTGTACTATCTGGCTGTAATTCTTTTAACAATTGTTGCCCTTTCTACATATTTTGAAAATGTATCACAGTCTCTCCAAATTTACTCTAGAGCCCAATTTGATTAAAGAACACCATTTTAAAAGACAAATCATGTATCTTGGGATTGTATCTAGATCCTGGTTCATTCAAGACAATTTCATATATCCACTATAGAAATCGGTATTTCTCTATTATCTTTAATATCCTGACTACTCGTTACTTTTCTTTGCTGTTCTTTTTTATTAGTTGGCAGAGACCACAGGGGTTCAGTGAAGTGTTGGCAATGTGTATGATATTGAATTAAATGGCCAATGGTGGGAGAAAAACAGGCATTTATTTCTATTAGAATTTTGATAATCATACCAAATTTAGAAACATATTTTTGGACTTGTTTACATTCTTAGGTTGTTCATTTCACAGTAGCAATTATAGAGACTAGAAATATAAATGATGTTTCCAAATACTTATGAAGTCTCAGTGGTTTCAATTAAATTTTTTAAAATGCAATTTATATTTGAAAGTAGCTACAGTAGCCTTTCTTGCTCTAGTGTTATTTGGCTATAAAAAGAGGAAAATGGTAATTTCGATGTGGCTGAATTCAGAGCTAAGTACTAATTTTAGTGTTAGTTGCAGAGACTAACAAGATGAGTCTTATATTGCAGTCAGAGGTAGAATAAACAGAAGGTATGATGAGTACGCCTTGTCCTGGGCTTGGCCATTGGTAATCCTTGGCATATGAAAAACCAGATACAGATCATTCTCATCCTTCCATTCCTGCTGTTTGTACTTGGCACTGTTTGAAAATAAAATTTATACTGGAATATTTATGATTTATAAATTTGAGTTACTATATGTGACATATAGCAAAAGCTACGCTTGGAAGATTGTAGCCAGCGTTGACCTCTGCACTTAGAAGATAATAGGCCGATTCAACTCTCCTTCCCATCTGCCCACTCTTACCCCCACCCCAAACTCCACCAAAAAACCACACAGCTCAAAACAAAAACAGTTACATCATTCAGAGGTGGTACCATCATTATTTTTATGGATGGGAGATGTCACAATTTAAGTACACTCTGAATCAGAGCTACATGATTTAACCAGAAACACCAGAAACTGTCCTGGTGGAAAATTGTTCTTTATCCAAACAATAATCATGAAACATTTCCACCATGTCTTTTAAAGGTCAGAATAGAAATGAGTGAATTTGTCTTCTGCCTCTTGCAAAATATACAAGACCTTAAGAGTGTTAGTTACTATTCAGGTTATGGTTGCCTGGGATAACTTTAGTTTTAATATACTCCTTCACTTTGGGGATGTTCATCTAACAGAAAAAATAAAATTCAGAATAAGGAGAAAGGAAATAGAATAAATATTTGAAGTAAATAGAATGTTAGGAAAAACTTTTGGGCTGAAAAAAAGACATGCAATTCTGAAATAACTTTGATTTATATCATATGGTTTTAGGAAACTACAATGAAGAATGAGTTGAAAATCAGCACAATATTGATTTTCACAAATGTTACCGATAGGAGGTATGAGCAGAGTTCTTTGGTAACAGCCTGCCTTCTTTTCATGGGTGCCCACACACACTGCTCCTGTTGGTTGAGATGGCTGGTGCAGGAAGGTGGATGGGGTGGTGGATAGTGTGTGTTCAAAGCACAGTGCCATGCACAGTCACTATGTGTGGCACTCAGCTTGTAAGCCATGGGAGTTTTGATTTCAGTAACAGCACCCTTGGTGGTAAGATCACACATCATCACTCTGTTGATGAGTAATTTAACCCATACACTTGCTATTCACCATTTGAACAAAGCATTGTATCATATCCTGGACCCTGGAGATACCCTGAAAAATAAGACCCAGTCCTCGTGGTTGAGTTCACAGTCACTTTGGGAAAACAACCATGGCAATGAGTCTCGGTTTTGCTCAGACCATATCACGAGTCCTCTCGGACACGTCAGGCGTGAATGTGGACTCGACTTGGAGCACTCTTCCTCAGATGTCTGTGCCGCTTGCTCTTTGACATCCTCTAAATCTTTGCTTACAAATCCCATTCTGAGTCCGGCTTTCCTTGAGCTCTTAATCAAAATCATAAACTACCTTTCCCATTTCTCCCCAGCATTCTCCATTGCTTTTCCTTCTTTATTTCCCCCTCTGTAGTCTAACATACTGTCAACACAATAAATGTTTAGCTGTGTCTATTAGAAAGTAAGCAGGGAGATACGTCAATTTTGTTCACTGCTGTATTCAAAGAGCTTGAAACAGTAAACAGCACTCAATATGTATTTGTAGAAGAAATGGCTAATTGTGCTGATGGTGTTTAGGGCACTTATGCAGACCTACATTCCTGGTTTCCATTAGTGTTTGACTTTGGGAAGTCACAGATGAATCCTGCTGTTATTGCTTCTAAATTCCTCATCTCCTAAAAATGATTTCTTTGTCAAAAACAAGCTGCATTTGTAGGTTCTGTTTTCCTCATGTTGGGCAATCTGGAGTGAGTTCTGGCTCTTGTAAGTATGTTTGTGGTTGCAGAGGAAAATGAATATTTCTCACCCAAATGTTGTCATGTCATCATCTCTGTCTGGCAACCAGAGAAGCAGATGTTCTGTTCCTTGACCTCAGGCTAGTGGTTACAGTTCTGGGTGTTAAATATGTTTCACAAAACAGCACTTGCACATGCGGGGCTGCTGTTTTCATTTAACTTGATGCAGTCTCAGAACTCAGCAAGCTTTAGGAAAGGTCCGGTTTGGGGGCACTGGAAGTGTGTGTGTGCGCGCGTACATACATATACACACACAAATAGATCCATACATTTATGTATCTAGTTGGCTAGCTATTGCAAAACACATGTTTATTTTGAGATCATCAACACTTCTAAACACGACAAAGAGTAGCCCTAAGAACATTGCCAAGAACAAATTTTCTCCTTTCCAGAAAGCAATTTTCAGCAGATGATTTTCAGAAACAAAATTCAAAAAAGCCATACTGCTGTATCCTAGCGAAGATAACTTATTCATTTATTTTTTACTCAAAAACATTTATTATATACACTCTGGGCTAGGCACAATGCCCGATTTTGAGGATAGAAGGATGAAGATAGAGTTTGGTATTCCAGATAGAGCTTGACTGTTGGGCATGTCTGATGTAACCCCAGTGGAGTGGGCAAGCCCAGAACCACCGTGTACTGAGGGAGAGGGTGCTGGCCTCAGTGTCAGCACTCAGTAGATTCAGACTCCTGGGTGTCAGAGGTGGGGAGGAAAGGGAGATGCTGAGTGCCAGAGGGTACTGTAAGGAGAGCTTGTGCAGCTGATGGATCACACATGATGCCTGTGGACAACTGTCCTCCTAGACCTCACAGTAGTTAGGGATGTCTGCAGTCATCTCACAGTAGAGCAGTAGCTCAGCTTTGGAGTTTTGTTTCTTGAGTGTCTTCTTTTTTAGCCATATACATGCTTGAGCTCACTCTGAAGAGCACATTACATTTGAATCTCAGAGGGGGAAGGCAGCATCTTCATACTTGTTGCTGGTGCTCCACCAGGTTTGAAAAATCACTAAAGATAGACTCTCAGGCTGGGCACGGTGGCTCACGCTTGTAATCCCAGCACTTTGGGAAGCCGAGGTGGGCAGATCATCTGAGGTCAGGAGTTCGAGACCAGTAGAGACGGTGAAACCCCGTCTCTACTAAAAATACAAAAATTAGCTGGGCATGGTGGCATACACCTGTAATCGCAGCTACTCAGGAGGCTGAGGCAGGAGAATCACTTGAACCTGGGAGGCAGAGGTTGCATTGAGCTGAGATGGCGCCACTGCACTCCAGCCTGGGTAACAAGAGCAAAACTCCACCTTAAAAAAAAAAAAAATTAGACCCTCCAAGGGCAGTGTGGAAGCAGAGACAAGCCTGAGTAGGCACGCACACTTCTTGGTGATAGCCTCCTCCGTAGCATTCTTGGAAGGTTTAGTAACGACCAGTTTTTCTGAGTAAGATCTTATCTACATTATTCTAGTTACTAACCACCTTTCATCTGCTAAGGTAAATTTTCACTTCAGAATGTTCCTCTTAAGACCATGCAATAACTCTTACTGTTTGTTGGTGGAAAGCCATCTCATTATTTTACTGGTTAAGGGTAAACTGAAGATGATTAGATTTCCTTCCTTCCTTCCTTCCTTCCTTCCTTCCTTCCTTCCTTCCTTCCGTCCGTCCGTCCGTCCGTCCTTCCTTCCTTCCTTCTTTCCTTCCTTCCTTCCTCCCTTCCTTCTTTTTTAAATAAGGGTCTACCTGAAGTGTGAACTGATTTGGGAAATTTGACCATGCAGAACAGTAACATTTTCTTGATGTTTGTTACTACCAAATTGTGATTTTTTTTTTTTTAATGGCTATTGATAATAAGGCATACCTAATGTAGTAAAAGTTTGAAAATATCCCAATTTCTGATTGACAGAAGAAGAACTGGCAACTCCTCCGCTAGATGGCATCATTCTTCCAGGAGTGACAAGACAGTGCATTCTGGACCTGGCACATCAGTGGGTGGGTGCCTTTGATATGAACAACTTTTGTAAGCCTGAAATAAAAAATAATCAAAATAAGCCCAGCCAAGTGTTGAAATAATATCCTGTGGTTCCAACCAATGTTATCTAATCTTTAAATTCTAACATGAATGAAAAGTATTCTTCTAGAAGGGCTTTCTTGGCAAGACTATTAAAGTAAGTATTCTTGTTAGTGAGGGCAGAGAGAAACCAGTGTAGCAAGATGTCGTAGTGGCGAAGTATTCTAGTAGTAGTCTCAATCTACCAGGTATCTCCTACCAGCTTTTATCTGCTTCATACTTGCCTCCATCCAGCCAGTCCTTCTTAAGTCTGTGTTGCTTCCAAATGGCAATGAAAGTTTTCCTTTCCTTTATTTATACCAGTATAACCATGCTTGTCATAGAAATGAAATAATTTCACTGACATATAAATGTTTACTAACATAACATTATTGGTTTGGCTGCCTTCTTTTTCTCTCTGTCCTACCCCCATCCTCCAAATTTCATATACATACCTATTTTAAAATCAGAACATGCAAGCAAATGTAAAGCTGTTTTCAGTAGACTTTCAAATTCGTGTGACACAGGCAAGCATATTAAACAATTTGGTGGACCGGGTGCAGTGGTTCATACATATAGTTCTAGCACTTTGGGAGGCCAAGGCAAGAGGATCACTTGAGCCCAGGAATTTGAGACCAGCCTGGACAACATAGTGAGACCCCGAATCTACAAAAAAATTTAAAAAATTAGCTGAACATGGTGGAACATGCCTGTCGTCCCAGCTACTTAGGGGGGCTGAGGTGGGAGGATGGCATAAGATCAGGAGGTCAAGGTCGCAGTGAGCTATGATCAAGCTACTGCACTACAGCCTGAATACCAGGGTGAGACCATGTCTCTAAAAACAAATAAATAAATAAAATAAAATTTAAAAAGATTTGGTTTTGGAAATGACATAACATATTCAAGACAAATTATTGAATGAATTGGGTGTCTGGTAAAGGTTCTTGGATGGAACTTTTGACCCAGGTGTTAAAATGGTCTCCAAAGAACATGAAAAGACTTTGAGCTTACTGTGGTCAAAGAGTACTAGTAGTAATAGGACAAATGTTTAGAAACACACACGTTATCTAGGATCATACTAGCATGGTTTCTCTGGAAAAGACTTTGAAAATAGATGAAATGTGCTATAAATAATTCTACAAAACCCTGAAGTAGACAAGACCCAACTGCTACATGCTGGCTGGCACATTGGGCATGGCATTTACAAACTGTTGGTATAATTTCAAACAGCTTGCCCTGTCCTAAATATGTTTGCAATTGGAAAGATATTTTTGAAGCTCAGTAATTTTTGTTTTATTAAAGAAAAATAACAACCAAGTACAGAAGGTTTGATGACAAGTTGCAAGTGGAAATACTTTCCCACACTAAAGATTTGCTAGCATGAAAAATAGGTTATTATGGAGGAAATTTTTTCTTGACTTCATAGCTGTAATTTATTTTAAAAAGCTATTTTAAAACATGAGACGTGAAATGCCAAGAGGCATGTAGGGGTCACCACTGCTTACCAGATAGGGGAAATTGTCCAAAGATAAGTAAGGGTGAGCAGAGTAAAAATAATTCTGCTTATTTACAAAAGAGTTTTCTTTTCTTTTTCAGGGCACAGAACTCAGCTTGTTTTCGATTAATCTGGCTGATTTTCTGCAGTTTATTTACCTTTGAACAATATAATTGCAATTGTAGACTGAGAGAAATTGAAACTTTCAAAGAGCCATATTTCTATTGCAGACATATTTTCCTGCCCTTCCAAATCTACTTACAGCATGATGAGTTCTTCTTTTAAATATTCAAATATTTTGAATATTTTCAAAATATTTTGAATATTTCCAAGAGCTTTGATTTCCATTTTTATCTCTTGTGGGTTTATAAATTAAAAGAAATACTCATCTTATTTTTTTAAACCTCTATTTTTTGTTGCCCTTTATTCAAATAACTTGTTGACAAACTGTGAAATTGAACCACTGAGGTAAAAGAATGAGAATTAAACAGACAGTTTAAACAGATAGCTTAAAAGAATCAAGATTTTTCTTTTTCTCATTTCCTATCCTTGAGCAAAGAATATATTCAGACACTTTGGCAGAAGTCAATGAGGTTATACCACTAATTCCATGATGAAAATCAACCGAATGTGATACTGAAAGAGAATTGTCACTGTAAAGTCAACTATTAGTCATTTTAGGAAAAAAATACACACAATACAATTTCTCAAGTAAATGTATATTTCCCAAATATACATTCGATGTTTAAAAATAATGAGTATTTCAGATATTTGAACTCAGTCTGTTCTTTATTCCGTAAAAGATATAGGTAAGCTGTGCACAGTGGCTCACAACTATAATCTCAGCACTTTGGGAGGCTGAGGTGGGAAGATCGCATGAGCCCAGCCTGGGCAACATAGGGAGACCCCCATCTCTACAAAATAAAATATAAAAAATAAAAGCTAGTTGGGCATGGCAGCACACACCTGTGGTCCCAGTTACTCAGGAGACTGAGACAGGAGGATCACTTGGGCCTGGGAGGTCGAGGCTGCAGTGAGCCAAGATTATGCCACTGCATTCCAGCCTGGGTGGCAGGGCAAGACCCCGTCTCAAAAAAAAAAAAAAGACAAAGGTAGAAAGAGTACCATGTTTCAAGCCAATCAGGTCAGACCTGGGTTCAAATTGAGTTTCTGTCATTTACTTCCTTTGTGGCCCTGGAGATGCCCTTCAATCTCCTTGAACCTTAGTTTCTTCATCTGTAAAATGGGGATGATAGTACTTACCCTAAAATTATAGAACTTGGCATAATACCGGGTGCTTGATAAATGGTAGCTATAATTATTAATATTACATAATACATTATTCTCCTTTATGGTAAAGTAGGGTTTAAGACACTGATTTTGTTTTGTGTTTTTGAGACAGAGTCTCGCTCTGTCACCCAGGCTAGAGTGCAGTGGCGTGATCTTGGTTCACTGCAACCTCTGCCTCCTGGGTTCAAGTGATTCTCCTGCCTTAGCCTCCTGAGTAGCTGGGATTACAGGTACCTGCCACCACGCCTGGCTAATTTTTGTATTTTTAGTAGAGACAGGGTTTCACCAGGTTGGCCAGGCTGATCTCAAACTCCTGACCTCAAGTAATCCACTTGCCTCAGCCTCCCAAACTGCAGAGATTACAGGCGTGAGCCACCGCGCCCAGCCTAAGACACTGTTAGCATGGAGCATGCATCAAGCAGCTCTTGGGATGCATCAATTTTGTAAGACTTTATACAAGTTAAAAAATAAGAAGGCAAAAAAGGAGGCATATGTTAAAGTATACCATGTGTCTTGTGGTGATAATTTTATATTTTATATTCTGATAATCTCGTATATAAATCTGTGACCTTGAAGTAGGTTCCTTAACACCTCAGTGTGTTCACTGATAAGATGGTGTGCCCCTTCCAGCTTTCCCTTGAAGGATGGTTATGACCTTGTCTAAGTGCAATCAGAATGTTAAACAGAACCATAAGTATTGGCAATTGTTTTGCATGCCTTTTCCTTTAAAATATACTTGTTATTTTTTATATTCCGTGCAGGGTGAATTTAAGGTGTCGGAGAGATACCTCACCATGGATGACTTGACAACCGCCCTGGAGAGGAACAGAGTGAGGGAGATGTTTGGCTCTGGTACAGCCTGTGTTGTTTGCCCAGTTTCTGACATACTATACAAAGGCGAGGTATGACAAGTATTTCCTCACTTCCTATCATTTCCAGTCACATTAAATTACATTTAATTTAAATGTATGAATAAAATTGCATTTGGACCCAGACACAAGATGCAAAAGTTTTGTCATTGTTGTTTTTCTTTATTGTAAAGAGTTGGAGTCTCGCTCTGTTGCCCAGGCTGGAGTGCAGTGGCTATTCACTGGTGTGATCATAGCTCACTGCAGCCTCAAACTCCTGGGCTCAAGCAATCTTTCTGCTTCAGCCTCTTGAGTTGCTGGGATTACAGGAGTGCACCACTGCACTCTGCTGGATTTTTTGTTGTTGTTGTTTAACTTGGCATTACAAAAAAAAAATAAGTGGGACAATTTATCCAGATGTAACTGTATTAGCATATATCTACTATGTTTCCAGTGATTTCATGTAAGCTCAAACATGGTGGGAAGTTAGTTTTGTCCTTGGACACGTGTAAGATCTGTCTTACCTAAATGTCGGGATTGGAGCTATGCCGATAATCTTCTACTCTTCTCTTTTTCTTCCTACCAGTGCACTAAGGAAGGCTCTATAGATAGTTACAGTTCAGTTTCTGGTTAACAAAAGTACTTCCAAACTACTGGATTAGAAATGGTAAATAGTTATGGAAAGTGCATTTGAATGGTCAATTCCTTGATTTTTTATTATTAATGCTGTTATTGTTAATAATAAGTAGACCACTTTACAAGAATTATTTATTGGCAAACCTGGTGCATTTACTAAAATCTTATAAAAGGAATTTGAGGATTTGGTAGGAAGAAATATTCTCCTCTTAGTAAATTAGTCTGATTTGATATGAGCCATACTTTTGTGTTCTTGTCAAATTGTTTTGCTTTCCACTTTATAACAAAGCTCCAATACTTATTATTAACATTGGCATCTAACTTTATAACTTAAAAGCTTGTAAGTATTATTCTTATAATGTGAACCGGCTTAAGTTATTCGTATTATAGTGGATCCTTGAACAACACAGGGGTTAGGGGTGTCAACCCCCATACAGTTGAAAAATCCACATATAACTTTTTGTTTTTTTTGAGACAGGATCTTTCTCTGTCACCCATGCTGGAGTGCAAGGGCACAGTCTCGGCTCACTGCAACCTCCGCCTCCCAAGCTCAAGCAATCCTCCCACCTCAGCCTCCCAAGTAGTTGGGACCACAGGTGTGCACCACCACACCTGGCTAATTTTAGTATTTTTTGTAGAGATGGGGTCTCAAACTCTTGAGTTCAAGTGATCCACCTGCCTTGGCCTCCCAAAGTACTGGCATTACAGGCGTGAGTCACCATGCCCTGCCCACATAAAACTTTTGACTCCCCAAAAACTTAACTACTAGTAGCCTACTGTTGACCAGAAGCCTTATCAATAACAAAAACAGTCGATTGGTACATATTTTGTGTATTATATATGTTATATATGTATTCTTACAATAAAGTAAGTTAAGAAAATCATGGGGAAGGGAAAATATATTTACTATTCATTACGTGGAAGTGGATCATCATAAAGGTCTTCATCCTCATTGTCTATCATGTTGAGTAGGCTGAGGAGGACGAGGAGGAGGGGGGATTGGTCTTGCTGTTTTAGGAGTGGCAAAGGCAGAAGAAAGTCCATGTGTAAGTGAACTTGTGTAGTTCAAACCCATGTTGTTCAAGTGTCAACCGTAAATGCAAATTCTACTGGTTTTCAAATTTTACTTTACAGTTATTTTCTCTCAACTAATTGGAGTTTTGCTCAACTCCTCTGACTTTAGTGGTGGCTGCTTCATTTGTTTAGGTTTTAGAACTTGCTTTTAAGGGATTGCTCTTGACATAATTGCATCTACAGATTGACTATTTCATGAGAGAAGAATTATTCTGTTTTATGTCAATACTTACATTGATAATAATGCTACTGTTTAATATCTTGCTATGGTAGCATCAAGGTAATGTGATCAATCCACTGAAGTTGTCATTAGGCCAGAGTTTTTTTTAAGTTTAATTATTATTTCACTTCTAGAAATAAGAAGTTTATAAAGTTTAGCATAATTTTAATGGTCCTGGCTTAGGAAGCATTTACAGCCAAAAAGTATATCTAATTATCCTGTTATACTAAAGAGTATAACATGAAAAGTGTTTGAGAGCACAGACTATCTCCTAAAATCAAACTATCAAAACCTGCAAGCCAGCAAGGCATGAGTAGGCATGACTCAGATACAAATTAGAAGCATGAAATCTCTTTCAGCCACACATTTATTCATGCTATCCAATATTGTGGAGGTAGTGGCCCCTGGAAGTTTAGCTTGGGCCAGAGATAGGTATAGAAGCCCCTTTTATGAAGTCATAGACTCGCTTTAATTTATGCTCCCAGAATGACTTGCATTAAATTGTGGCAAATTATCTTTGAGTTCTCATTCCTGCCAGAGAGTTAATATCTAGAAGACAATCATTCATCCTCACAGATTCTTAGAATCTTGGAAGAGGTAGGGTTCTTTAAGTTTAGCCACTATTTTAGGTACAGAATTTAGCAGAATTGCTTCAGTGTCTTATCTGTTATCACCATATACATGAATACCCTCAAATTATCTCGTTTCCCTTTCTTTTGTAGACAATACACATTCCGACTATGGAGAACGGTGCTAAGCTGGCAAGCCGTATCTTGAGCAAATTAACTGATATCCAGGTAAAGGTTTCTTTTCTTTTCTTTTTTCTTTTGTTTCATTTTATTTTCTTTCTTTTCCTCTCTTCTCTTTTCATGTCACCTTATTTCTGTCAGAGCTTACAACTAAATTGTATTTCAATGAAGAGGAGTAAATATTACAATTCGAGATCAATAAGTTAAATTTAAGGAAGATATTCCCAACACAATATGTGGGCATGAGCAAAGCAGAAGTGGGAAAGAAGATGTTTCTTTTAAAAAAAGAAAGAAAATATTGTTCAGGACTCCACATTACTCAACATTAAAAAATAGATGTAAATTTTGGTAACATTTAAAAATCTCATTAAGAAGTATAACATAACTTTTATTTAAAAAAAAGGAAGAAAAAATTTGAAAGTAGAAGAAATTTCAGGAGGAAAATTACAGTGCATGTGATTCCAACACTGAGATATAATCACTGTTCATTTTTGATGTATTTTTATTTTTGAGATGGAATCTCACTCTTGTTGCCCAGGCTGGAGTACTAGTGGCACGATCTTGGCTCACTGCAACCTCTGCCTCCCGGGTTCAAGCAATTCTCCTGCCTCAGCCTCCCGAGTAGCTGGGATTATAGGTGTGCACCACCACACCCAGCTAATTTTTGTGTTTTTAGTAGAGAAGGGATTTCATCACGTTGGCCAGGCAGGTCTCGAACTCCTGACCTAAGGTAATCCACCTGCCTTGGCCTCCTAAAGTGTTGGGATTACAGGCGTGAGCCACTGTGCCCTGCCAATTTTTGATGTCTTAACCTTCAATATTTTGTAAGCATTTATATACTTTATTTATTTATTTATTTTTGAGACAAAGTCTCGCTGTGTCATCCAGGCTGGAGTACAGTAGCGTGATCTCAGCTCACTGCAACCTCCGCCTCCCGGGTTCAAGCAATTTTTCTGCCTCAGCCTCCTGAGTAGCTGGGATTACAGGTCTCAATGCCACCATTCCCGGCAAATTTTTGTATTTTTAATAGAGATGAGGTTTTGCCTTATTGGCCAGGCTGGTCTTGAACTCTTCACCTCAGGTGATCCACCCGCCTCGGCTTCCCAAAGTGCTGGGATTACAGCCATGAGCCACCATGCCCAGCCAGTATACTTTTAGATAGTTATTTTTTCCTAACAAAATGAGATCATATTGTACATAATTTACATGTTTTTTCACTTAATAAATGCTTTGCTTTTTTATATCAATAAGTAGTTTTCTCCAACACAATTTATAAAGTTTAATTGAATTCCATTATATAGATATACCATAATGTTTTTAAAAAATTATTATTGAACATTTACATTGTTGGCAATGTTTATTTTTCACTATTATGAACAGTACATTCTCGATTATTTCCTAAGGATAAATCTCTGGGATCAAAGGGTATACATGTCTATTTTTTCATACTGCTAACTTTGTTTTGCCTATTTTTTGTCTGAGCAACAACCTACCGTAATGTCTCATCAGGCAGTTAAGCAGGCATGCTAAATACCAGATAACACTGGGCTACTTGGAAAAGAGATTATTCTGTAATTTGCAAGCATTTCACCAGTTAGAGGATTTTGTTGAACCCAGTTACTATCCTTGTCAATTAGTAAAAATATCTAAGAGGGCCTGAGACTTACATTGAAAAGTAAAATAAAGTTTGGTCATTTGAGTGATGTCAGATGGCACTGAGTCATGAAACTAAGTGAAACTTAAAGGTGGTTGAGAATGCAACAGACCTCCAGAGAGCAACAGAGGTCCTTGGGTAGTGATAAAAATGGCATTTCTGGCTGGGCGCAGTGGCTCACACCTATAATCCCAACACTTTGGGAGGCCGAGGTTGGAGGATCACTTGAGGCCAGGTGTTCAAGACTGGCCTAGGCAACATAGTAAGAAACTTCCCCTAAAAAAATGGAAATAAAATAAAAATAAAAATTTAAAAGAGCGCTTAAAAGGCAGTTTTAAAAGAGACTTACTCAGCAAGTTTTCCATCAAATTTACAGTATTAAAAAGAAAGAATGATTGTGTGTTTTTGTTTCTGTTTGTTTTGGGTTTTTTTTGAGACAGAATCTTACGCAATCTCAGCTCACTGCAGCCCCTCCCTCCTAGGTTCAAGTGATTCTCATGCCTCAGCCTCCCATGTAGCTGGGATTACAGGTGTGCACCACCATGCCTGGCTAAATTTTGTATTTTTAGTAGAGTCAAGGTTTTGACATGTTGGCCAGGCTGGTCTCAAACCCCTAGCCTCAAGTGATTTGCCCACCTTGGCCTCCCAAAGTGCTGAGATTATAGGCATGAGCCACTGCACCTGGCCTTGATTGTGGTTTTTTAATCAATGATCTGCCATACTTCTGCTCTCCAGCAAAGGTTTTCTGTGAGGATTTTCTGTCAGCTAAGTAAAGGAATATCTTAATATTGGAAGAAATAAAATTTAGTCAGAGTTGTTTTCTACCTTTGTACGCAGCAACAATTAAAAGTAATTTGAAGAGTAGCTAATAAAAATTTCTGCTTGGATGGCTTAGGCATTTTAATTTTTTTAAAGTTGCCTGAGTAAATCTGAAAATAATAAATTATTACAGTTTTGCTCAAATAAAGAACATAAATAGAACAAAAAATACATAATTGGCTAGATTACATGAAAGCCTTTTTCCAAAATAGGAGTTTAGAGGCCAGGGCAAATAGGCAGGAAAAATAAATAAAGGGCATCCAAATTAGAAAAGAAGAAGTTAAATTAGCCTTCTTAGCAGATGACGTTATCTTACACCTAGAAAAACCTACACTCCCCCAAAAAACTTGGAGAACTGATAAGTGAATTCAGTAAAGTTGCAGGATATAAAATCAACATGCAAAAATCAGTAGAATTTATGTAGGCTAACAGTGAACAATCTGAAAAAGAAATCAAGAAAGCAATCCCATTTATAATAGCTACAAAAAGTATGAAATACCTAGGAATCAAGCTAACCAAAGACATGAGAGATCTATACAAGGAAAACTGTAAAACTGTGATTTAAAAAATTGAAGAAAACCCACAAAAGTGGAAAGATATTCCATGTTCATGGATTGGAAGAATTAATTTTGTTAAAATGACAATACCACCGAAAGCAATTTACAGATCCCTATTAAAATACTGATGACTTTCTTCACAGAAATAGAAAAACCAGTCCTAAAATGTATATGGAACTACAAAAGACCCCAAATAGCCAAAGCAATTTGAGCAAAAAGAACAAAGTTAGAATCACCACACTACCTTACTTCAAAATTTATTATAAAACTATAATAACCAAAACAGCATAGTCCTGATATAAAAACAGACATAGTATACCAATGGGACAGAATAGAGAACCCAGATACCTAAGTCCACATATTTACAACCAACTCATCTTTGACAAAGGTGCCAAGAACTATAATGGGGAAGACAGTCTTTTCAATAAATGGTGCTGGGAAAATTGGATAATTATATGCAGAAAAATGAAACTAGATTCCCTTCTCTTGCCATACGCAGAAATGAAAGTATATTAATGACTTGAATCTTAGACCTGAAACTGTGAAATTACTTGAAGAAAACGTTGAGGAAATGCTTCAGGACATTGGTCTGAGCAAAGATCTCATTCTGTCACTCAGGCTGGAGTGTAGTGGCATGAACCTGGCTCACTGTGGCCTTGACTTCCCAGGCTTAAGCAATTCTCCCACCTTGGCTTCCCATGCTAGAACCGCAGGTGCATGCCACCACATTCCACTAATTTTTAAATTTTTTGTAGAGATGGAGTCTCACCATCTTGCCCAGACTGATCTCGAACTCCTGAACTCAAGGGATCCTCCCGTCTCAGCCTCCCAAAGTGCTGAGATTACTAGCATGAGCCACTGTCCCTGACCAGCAAAGATTTCTTATGTAAGACCTGGAAAAGCATAGTCTATCAAAGCAAATATAGGCAATTGGGATTATATCAAGCTGAAAAGCCTCTACACAGCAAAGAAAACAATCCACAAAGGGAATAGACTACCCAAAGAATGGGTGAAAATATTTGCAACCTATCTATCTGACAAGCAATTAATAACCAGAATCTATAAGGACCTCAAACAACTGTATAGGAAAAATTTAGTGATGTGGTTTTAAAATGGGCATGAGACCTGAACAGACAACTCAATAGAAAAAAAAAATTTGGTTTAAAATGGATAAAAGATCTGAATGGACGTTTCTCAAAAGAAGACATACAAATGGCCAGGAGGTACATGAAAAAATGTGCAACATCACTAATCATCAGAGAAATGCAAAGCAAAACCACAATGTAAAACCCACTTGCCCCAGTTAAAATGGCTTGTATTAAAAAAAAAAAAAACAGGCAATAACAGATGCTGAGAGGATGTGGAGAAAGCAAACCGTCATATATTGTTGGTTGACATGTAAATAGTACAGCCACTATGGAGAACAGTATGGAGGGTCCTCAAAAACTAAAAGTAGAACTAGAACTTCCATGTGATCCAGCAATTCTACCACTTGGTATATATCCAAAAGAAAAAAAAATCAGTATATCAAAGAGAGATCTGCACTCTGGTGTCTATTGCGATAGTATTCACAATAGCCAAGATAAGGAATTAACCTAAATGTCTATCAACAGATGAGTGGATAAAGAGAATGTGGCATATATATACACAATGGAGTACTATTCAGCCATGAAAAAGAATGAAATCCTGTCATTTGCAGCAACATATATGGAACTGGAGGTCATTTTGTTAAGTGAAATAAACCAGGGACCGAAAGACAAATATTACAGGTTCTCATGCAGGTGCTAAAAAAGTGGATCCCATGAAGACAGAGTAGATTAGAGGTTACCAGAGGCCGAGAAAGGGAATGGGAAGGAGAACATAAAGGAAAAAAAAAAAACCAAGAATATAAATGTATTTATTACCACTATTAAACTGAACACTTAAAAATTGTACAGATGGTAAATTATATATGTGTATTTTATCTTACTTAAAATTTTTAAAATTAGGAGTTTAGAAATTTTTAAGAGAAGTGTCCCCATAGTGATAAGAAAGAAAGACCCTTTTGGAAAGTTTTCTTGAACAAATTGTACAGTATTTTCTTGAACAAATTGTACATTCTGTAGCAGGTAATACACCAAATAAGATTTCAGGGTTACCTCTTGGAGATTGTATGAAATAAGGAAATTTAGGTGGGCGTGATGGCTCATTCCTGTAATCCCAAAACTTTGGGAGGCTGATGCAGGAACATTACTTGAGGCTAGTACTTCAAGACCAGCCTAGGCAACATAGTAAGACCCAGTCTCCACAAAACAACCAAAAAAATTAGCAGGTATGGTGGCACACACCTGTAGTTCCAGCTACTTGGGAGGCTGGGGCAGGAGGAACACTTGAGGCCAGGAATATTAGGCTGCAGTGAGCTATGATTGTGCCACAGCACTCCACTCCAGCCTTCACTGTAGAAAGAGACCCTGTCTTGAAAGGAAGGAGGGAGGGAGGGAGGGAAGGAAAGAAGGAAGAAAGAAGGAAGGAAGGAAGGAGGGAAGGAAGGAAGGGAATGTAAACTTATTTGATTTGGCTTAAAGGATTAATAGAAAAGGAAAACATAGTCTCTGGGCTGAGAAAAATTGAACTCTATTGAGTTACAATTGGAATAAAGATCTAAGTGGAGGTATTTGGAAGACATAATCATGAAGCTTTCACTGAGGAAGGAAACTCTAGGAGGCAAAAGCAGAAATGCAACTCATCAAAATTGAAATGATGACAAAATATATGCATTCAAACCTGAAAGTGACTGAAAGAGAAGCCCAAACACACCATTTTGGGGTAAGATGGGAAACCATTACCAAAGTTCTCAGAAAGAACATTTTTAAAAGTAAGATTATAGAAGCCAAAAAGATGTGTATTAGTCTGTTCTCACACTGTTCTAACGAACTACCTGAGACTGGGTAGTTTGTAAAGAAAAGAGGTTTTATTGACTCTTAGTTCTGCAGGCCATACAGGAGACATGGCCGAGGAAGCCTTAGGAAACTTACAGTCATGGCAGAAGGCAAAGGGGAAGCCAGTACGTATTACATGGTGGGAACAGGAGGAGGAGAGTGAGGGTGGGAGGTGCCACTCACTTTTTAAAACAAGCAGATCTCCTTAGAACTCACTCACTATCATGAGAACAACATGGGGAGGTTTGCTCCCATGATCCAATTACCTGACACCAGGCCCTTCCTCCAACATGGGGGATTACAATTCCAAATGAGATTTGGGTGGGGACACAAATTCAAACCATATCAGAATGTTAGTGACTAAAGTAAATGTTCTTGATTAACTCTTTAATGTATATATTGAGTGCAAGCCATATGCAAATTTGAGGTTGTCAGCCAAGCTGCTGGATTGTCTGTTTCTCCAAGAAAAATAAATTTCAGTAATTATTAAGGAAGCAGCATAGAATTGCATCATGTTTTACATTTCATTACTTTTACCATTACATGGGAGCATGGATGTTTTCTACAAAGTGCTCTGATAAATTGAAGAAGAGGCCAACAACAGCCACCAAAAAAACCTTCAAGATTCTTGCCAGTATGGCCCAGGGGAAAAATTTCCCTCATAACCACAGATTTGACTTTTCAACTTCTGTACTTCTGCATATGAGTAATAATCTCTGAGGTTAAGTATTCATCCCATTTAGCTAATTGTCCACATAGCTCCCTGGGTCTTAGATTGCTCTATAAATACCTCCTAAGAGAAGAATTTTTCAAATGAAAGTTTCCTTTTTCCTTTTTCTTCTTTTAAAGCAACAAAGAAAAACACGTCTGTGTTTATATTTAACCAAACTTAAACTTGGAGAGCATTGGCCATGTTGTCGACATGTTTCTTTTCTCTACTGTTAAACTCCTTACTATTCCAGTTACTCACCGTCATACTCACCTTTGCCTCCGCCGCTTGGGGTCCTCTGTTCTGCACTTGTGTTCTGCTCTCTGATGCCCCCAGGTTTTGCTGTACCTTCTAGAAATTGCTCACCTGGATAAGGCCTTGGCTATCCTTTATGACTCATCTCCTTCAGGAAGCTTTTCAATTTCTCTTGAAGAATATTCCCTTCGCTCAGTCCAAATACACATTCACTCACTTGAATACTGCTTCTTCCTCCAGTTTCCCAGTGCCAGGGATGATCCCCTAAGGCCTTTAAATTACATTATAATTAGTCACGCACTTGTCTCTGCTCTAGGGCTGTTTGAATTGTTCATTCTCTTTTTATACCTCCAGTGTTCAGCACAGAGCCTAGGGTATAATACATGTGCAGTAATGTTTCTTGAAGGAGTGAATGGGCAAGTGAAACACCAAACAAATACTAAAGAGCAAAACATGGATTACTCTTGTATATTAACACAGTAATGGGAGGAAGAGATGGGAGGAAGGTCTTGAATAATGTCAAATTATTTCTTAAGAGATCTTGATTTAGATTTTTTTTCAAAATGAAATACGTGTTGACACTGCTGTCAACAAATAATCAAATTAAAGCTAGAGCCTGGGTGTTAAGTATCAGGGGGAGCATGTGTGAATAACCAGCATTGCTGCTGTTGAAGCTCCATAAAGGAGGAAGCAGTGACTGCAAAGATCCAGACATGGACATCTGAAGCATAGGAAAGGGGCAGCTTGAATGAGATAGGAGCAGGATCTGTATTGATTGCAGGTCACCAGATAGAATTTTAAAAATCTGCGTTCTCACTGGTGGCTACAGTTTTCTAAGCACAAATGACTATTAGTGGTTATTGTGTTTTTCTTGTTTTCAATGGAGCAGCTCTATGACTTAGTTACATAAGAAGTTAAAGGCTCCACCCCTTTTCCTACTGATGTCCTAAGCTGTCCTCTATGTGCATACAAACTTTGTTTCCAGATTGCCCTGGTGTGACTCAGTGCCTGGACCAGCTTCCCAGCCTCTTCTGTTTTCAGCACATCCTCCTCCACGTGTTACAGGCTTACAAAGCTTTGCACAGCCTTTCAATAGCGTTTAGAGCAAGAATGCAGATTGCTACCTGGTAGGCAGCACTGACTATATTTTCATTGGCGCTGCATAGAGTGACTGCATGACATGCAGGTTGTGCTTTTGTTCTGCCAGGAATTTTCAGTTGAATGTAAAAGGCATTTAGCAAAGGCCGTATGAAATTATCTGCCGTATGTAACTCGAATGTGAGGTAATGAACTTGTCATTAGTCGTGTTTTAGTTTAGTGTTCTAGCTGGAATTTGCAAAAGATTAAAATTCTGCACATTTCATTGAGTCTTCCACATGGGCTCAAAATACCATCCCACAGGCTCGACCTGACTTGCCACGTGGCTTTGACACCATCTTTGATTCCAGTGAACAAAACTAAGTAAGTGTGACTTACAGCCGCCCTACCAAACATTGAAGGTGTGAGCCTGTGCTGTTTCGTAATAACAATGACAAGAGTATAATGACATCCTAGTCCATGAAGACATGTTTTCTCTTTTCCCTCCCTCTGTATACACTTAAACAGTGTATAATATAATATAATTTATATTTCTGCTTAAATCTGCCATCTCTACTTAGAATTATTTTCCCTTGAAAAATTAAATTGCATTATCCATCAGCCAAACGGAAAATTTGATTACTAAATACCTAGTTCTAGACATTATGAATTACCTGTAACATCACATTTCTTGGGTACTTCTCAGAAAGCTATGATTTTACATAAAAGCATAAATTACAGAATGAGAGGAGTAAAGTTTAGTGCCTATTTTGCAGGTTCGTAGAGTGATATGTGGCCTATGACTGTCATTATAATCAAAATTGATTTTTGATCATTTGTAAAACTAAAACAACTAATTGAAAGCAAATTTACTTTAACTGATGAAATTCAAGATGAAGTGACAGTGGTCATGAATCTCAGTTCTGTAGATCTGCTAAAATGCCAATACACTGACACTCAATTGTTATTAATGGCAAAAGTGTTTAATGTATTAATGGGAATCCAAATAAGGAAAATAAAACACATATTTTGACCTTACTTTAAGTCATGTTGACATTGTACATAAATCAGGTAGAATTTGAAGATGTTTCATCCAGCATTCATTATGAAGCAACAGAGTCAACAGTGGGCAGTTACAGTCTGGAGGCAATGCTTTCTGGTGTGGATTATGCCAAAAACTTAGTCATTTGACTTCCTTTATTGCCCTTTTTATGTAAACTACCAGGTGGTAGGTAGACCCATTCTTGGCTGTCAGTATTTTTACCACTTGGATAGATTCTGCTGTCTGAGATCTTGAAGAGAAACGCAGCACATGTACAGTGTGATATAGGAGAAAGAACATCAGACAGAGGCAGAGAACTGGGCTTGTCAAAATTAAGGGTGACCTAGAGCCTTAGTGTTCTTATATGTAAGATGAGAAGCTTGGATTAAAATTCATTGCTCTTTACACTTCATTTTTATGCAGCAGAACTTTCTTCAAAAGAGATCATTCCTGGAATCCCAATATACAAAATGGATAAAAGTAGGATTGTTCTGATGTAAAGAAGTAAAATCCAGAGCCCCACTTATTTGAGTTATCTCTTACCTTTTAGATGGTCATTAACATTGTTTCTAGTTCAGAAATTCTGATGTTTTATATTAATTTAAACTAAAGTTAAATTAGGACTAGAGGAGCCATTTCTTGTGAAAATAGACGTAGTCTGAGTGATTTAGGCAAACCCATAGTGACAGATTTAGTGGCCTGCTACACTGGGTTGGAAAGATCTGTTCCAAGTCAGTCTCAATACACAAGGCTTGGTGACCAGGTCGGGAGCAGTTTTGGTGGTGGTCAAGAACATGGAATTTGCTGCGAGAGAGACCTTGGTTAGGGTCTTCCATTTGTTAACTGCAAACTTGAGCAAGTTATTCAATCTCCCTACTACTCAGTTTTGTCATCCATAAAATGGATTGATAATGGTACCCTCTGTGTACAGTTACTATGAGTATTAAATGAGGTAATAAGCCTGTAAAACTCCTGGCATGATGACATTGGCCTACAATAATTGCTCATAGAGTGAGAACTTATTATAAACACAGGCATTTTTGTTGAATGACTGATTGATTGAATGGATGAATATAGAACTAGCTTTCTATTTGTGATGTATGGAATATCTCTGTTTCATTTAATTTCATTTTAAATATTAAAATTCAGGCTTGCTTTTAAACCAAAGTACTTGCTGATGCAAAGAATCTAATTCTGACTGTGATACAGTTTCATCACTTTTGAAGGAATAAGAAAAATGCTAACATAGCATGAACAACTTCGATTGAGAGAACAGAGTCTCTGTTAAAATCCATGGGACTTATCAACTTCATATTTTTGTTTATGAACATGAAACGCTCTCTAGTGTACATCAGAATCATTTGATGCTTGCTGAATCGCAGGTTGCTGGAACCCGTCCCCGGAGTTTCTGATTCAGTCTGAGATGAAGTCTGGGAATTTGCATTTTTAACTTGTTGTCAGGTGATACTGATGCTAGTGGTCTGGGAATACACTTTGAGGATCACTTTTTCGCAGCAAAAGTCACAGTCATTAAACAAGCTAACTCAATGAGAAATGATAATGAAAAGGCATGTACCTAAATAGATCAAGGACCGATACCAGCTATGAATTTGAGTTCAGCAATAATTGTAAAATTTGTAATTCTTTTCAGGTATTTGATTGTTTAAAAACTCTCTTTTTTTTTTTTTTTTTTTTTGAGACGGAGTCTTGCTCTGTCGCCCGGGCTGGAGTGCAGTGGCCGGATCTCAGCTCACTGCAAGCTCCGCCTCCCGGGTTTACGCCATTCTCCTGCCTCAGCCTCCCAAGTAACTGGGACTACAGGCGCCCGCCATCTCGCCCGGCTAGTTTTTTGTATTTTTTAGTAGAGACGGGGTTTCACCGTGTTCGCCAGGATGGTCTCGATCTTCTGACCTCGTGATCCACCCGTCTCGGCCTCCCAAAGTAAAACTCTCTATGTATACTTTTATCTTATTTGTTATATGGTGTCTCTCTTTTCCTCTCTTTCTCTCTAATCCGGTTTTTAATGTGAAAATGTTATTCAAAGCAGAAGCAAACCTTTTGTGTAACCTTGGTGGTATTAAATTTGTTTGTAAGCTATTTCTGCCCTGTTAGCTTTTGTACTGAAACATGTTTTCTTGCTTTTCTTGCAGTATGGAAGAGAAGAGAGCGACTGGACAATTGTGCTATCCTGAGTGGAAAATAGAGGATACCAACTGTATGCTACCAGGACAGACTGTTGTATTTGAATTGTGATAGATTTCTTTGGCTACCTGTTAGTACTTGTGCATAATGTAGTTTGTAGTGTCAGTGTGTTACAAGAGTGATTGTTTCTTCATGCCAGAGAATATGAATTGCAATCATCAAATGGTGTTTCGTAACTTGGTAGTAGTAGCTTACCTTACCTAGAAAAATATTAATGTAAGCCATATAACATGGGATTTTCCTCAATGATTTAGTGCCTCCCTTTGTACTTCACTCAGATACTAAAACAGTAGTTTATTCTTTAATGTAAGTTACATTCTGCTCCTCAACCAAATGCAATTTTTGTGTGTGTGTTTGAAAGCTAAGTTGAGAACATTTCATAGGTTACATTTCCTGCAGCCTATCTTTATCCACAGAAAGTGTTTTCTTTATTTTTCAATCAAGACTTTTAAAACTGGATTTCCTCCCATCACAGTTTTTTGCAGGCCCTCCAAGTCCATCTTAAGGTAAATATCTCTCTTCTTCCTGACGTCACAGCCTGAGCATACTCATGCGTTAGGAAGACCTGAGTGCATTTCCCACCATTGTCCTTTCCACATTATATTGTAGCTTGCTGTCTGTCAGGCGACTACAAGACTGAGGGTCTTGTGCCTTATAGATCTTTGTATCCCCAGTGGCTGACACATAGTAGGTACTCAGTAAATGGTTTTATAATGAATTAATGAACATTTTGCTTCTATAGAAGTGTACCTTCTTTGTTTCTATATTATGAAACCTCTTTATTAGAATTTGTGATTGATTCTGACACTGTATAGATTTGCCTTATATTGTCTTTATTTTCCATGAGCTACTAAGTCATTAGAGATACTCTGAAGCGTAGTCAGTTTAGAAAATAATTTCATATTGACTGTGTTGGAATTGTCTTGGAATTGAAGATACATCCCTAGAGCAGGGGACCCCAACCCCCAGGCCACAGGCCACACGGCAGGAGGAGGTGAGTGGTGGGACGAGAAGCTTCATCTGTATTTATAGCTACTTCCCATCACTCACATTACCACCTGAGCACCACCTCTTGTCAGGTCAGTGGCAGCATTAGATTCTCATAGGAGCGCAAATCCTATTGTGAACTGTGCATGCAAGGGATCTAGGCTATGTGCTCCTTATGAGAATCTAATGCCCGATGATCTGAGGTGGAACAGTTTCATCCTGAAACCACCCTCCACCCTGCAGTCTGTAGAAGAATTGTCTCCCACAAAACTGGTCCCTGGTGCCAAAAAGGTTGGGGACCACTGCTCTAGAGAGAGGTCATGATATCATACCAACCAAATGGAAATGACAAATGTTTTGTGTTAAGTGTTAATTACAGAAATAATTTTTTTTTTTTTTTGGTAGAAAACAAAGAGGCATACTCTGATTTTTATACTGTTGTTGTAGGTGCTCTTTTCTTTGAATGGAGATTTGATGAGCAAGTGGTTAGGATACAGGGAGAGCTATTATGGGTGATATTTTCCGTGTTTAGGAGCTGTGAGTTAAAATTGTATCCTTTCTGGTTTATCTAGGGAAAGTCAAATCTTGACAGAAAACATTTTTCCTTGGAAGGTCAACTCTCAGACATTGTATTTTGGTTTCCCTCAGTCCTCGTAACTTTCTTCTTGCTGAACATATTTTATTCTCTTTTCAGAGAAGGAAAAAAAAAAGGAATCCAAAAGTTTGATGCTTTGGAAAAATTTCCTTGAGGCAGTTAGCAACGCACAGCAAATGGGCTTTGATTCTTTTCCAAAACTTTTAGCCATAGGGTCTTTTATACACAGGAATAGTAAAATGAAAATCGAGAAATATAAGATGAAAAGGAATGGTAAAAATATCTTTTAGGGGGCTTTTAATTGGTCATCTGAAATCTTGGGAGAGGCTGTTCTTTTCAGACCTGAGGTGCTCTTGACTCGCCTGCACACTGTGTACCCCAAGCAGCATTCTAAGGGTGTGCTTTCGCTTTGGCTAACTCCTTTGACCTCATTCTTAATATAGTAGTCTAGGAAAAAGTTGCAGGTAATTTAAACTGTCTAGTGGTACACAGTAACTAAATTTGTATTCCTATGAGAAATGAGAATTATTTATTTGCCATGAATACATTTTATACTTTGCATCTCCACTTTTATTGTGGCGAGACATGCCCATTGTGAAAGTTAGAGAACATTATGTGTGTATCATTTCTTTCATAAAACCTCAAGAGCATTTTTAAGCCCTTTTCATCAGACCCACTGAAAACTAAGGATAGAATGTTTTTAAAACCTGGAGGTCTCCCGATACAGAGAACATGATCCACCATTGTCATTTAAGGAATAAGACAGGAAATTGACCTTGACGCTTTCTTGTTAAATAGATTTAACAGGAACATCTGCACATCTTTTTTCCTTGTGCACTATTTGTTTAATTGCAGTGGATTAATACAGCAAGAGTGCCACATTATAACTAGGCAATTATCCATTCTTCAAGACTTAGTTATTGTCACACTAATTGGTCATTTAAGGCATAAGATAGTCTAGCATTGGGAACATGTGAAGCTAATCTGCTCAAAAAGATCAACAAATTAATATTGTTGCTGATATTTGCATAATTGGCTGCAATTATTTAATGTTTAATTGGGTTGATCAAATGAGATTCAGCAATTTACATGTGCATTAATATAAACAGAACTGGTGGCACTTAAAATGATAATGATTAACTTATATTGCAATGTTCTCTTCCTTTCACTTTTTTCAGTTTTTACATTTCAGACCGAATTTGTCAGCTTCTTTGAAAATACATTGGTAGAAACCAAGATTTTAAAGTGAAGTATCAAGACAAAGGCAAAACCTGAGCAGTTCCTAAAAAGATTTGCTGTTAGAAATTTTCTTTGTGGCGGTCATTTATTAAGGATTCAACTCGTGATACACCAACAGAAGAGTTGGCTTCAGAGACGTGTTCCCTGCTCTCTAGTATAGGAATGAATACATTTATAACACCTGCTTTAGCCTTTGTTTTCAAAAGCACAAAGGAAAAGTAAAAAGGAAAGAGAAGCAAGTGACTGAGAAGTCTTGTTAGGAAATCAGGTTTTTTTTCTACCTGGTAAACATCCTCTATTCTTTTCTCAAAAGATTGCTGTAAGAAAAAAAAAAGAGGCAGAGCCAGGCAGCAGCAAGAAAGCAGAGCGTAACATCAGCTAGATGGTGACATGCAATGTGAGCTCTCTTGAAGACATGGGAAACCTACATTATACACCTTGGGTTAAAATTCTTCACCATATTAGTTTTGTTGCTTCATAAAATTGTACCTAAGCAAGTGATCTTGCTTGCCTCAAATCCAAGCAGTCTTGAACACCTGAAGGCGATTAATGAGTATATCTTAGTCAAAAGAATTGTTGGAGCTTTTTATTAAAGCTGCAGTTTCAGTTCTGCTTTTGGGGAATTGTGCTATGCAAGCAGCTGCCAAAATAAGCTCATTTATTTTTTCCAGTCCCACTCACTCAGTGCTCAGTCACTATATTCTGTTTCCTTTTTTTTTTTTTCAACTTGCATATTTGGTTTCCCCTTATGATTGGGAAAGATGAATTTTCAGCAGAAAACAGTATTTGTTCACTTTCAAAGAGTGATAGTTTCTAAAACATTTAGAGCAATAAGTATTCATCAGAGGTACCAAATGAGGCAGAAGACTTAAGGGTTAGAGAAACCCCTTATTTCATGTCTTGATTCTAAAATGATCAAAGGACTTTTCCTTGTAATGTGGATTTCTTCTTATGTGGATATGTAAAAACTTCAGTTATAAGTAGTAATGCTAACAGGTAATTTTAGTGGACATTTTATAACAACTGTCACTTTGTTTTGCCACATGTAGTTTGTTCAGCTGTTTTCCAGATATTTCCCCCCAAAAGGAGGCAAAGGGTACCAGCTTTTCAATGAGCATTACCTATTACTTGGCAAAGATGATGAAGACTCTATTAATAGTTAATTTGATAAATGTTGACATAACCAACAATAGAGATTAGGAAGTTAGTTTTAGGAAATCAATGGCATATAGACATTACCCTCATGGAGTTTGTATTCTACTACTTGAACTGACTGTAGCTATAAAAGCAATAGTTAGATAGCTGAATAGTTAGATCATAAGCAAGGAAGGCCAGAGTACATCTCTTATCAAGAAATCAATGAATAGTTGATCTCATTTTTAGAGCAACGTTATCCTTCTTTAATTCCTTCCTTTCTTCTAGTGCAAAACTACTTAATAAGGTTGGTGTTTAGGTTAGTGTTCACACGACGCTCATCTGGTGTGAATTACCTCCTCCCTCTTTACTGTTTACTACCAACCTAGTACATGTGTTGACTGCATTCTTTTCAAACAATGTTGAGTTGTCATGGTGCATCTAATAAATTAACACCACGGATTACTGCATCCTTGCTGATCTTCTTAAATGCAAAGCCAGATTATATGGACATAAACAAAGAAAATGATCCTAGAGTGAATTTTTCTAGAAAATATCTATTATGAACCATGCTGTTTAAAGTGTTAGCTTGAAGGTGATGGATCCAGCTATTCAGAAAGTAACTTTCATATAACCATTATTTTGCACAGTATGAGGTCTTAAATGTATTGAAAGAGATAAATTTTTATCATTACCAAAACCCCTTTTAAAGATTCAAAGGTGGAAGAAAGTGATTTATTTTTTCTCTTAAGCATACATATATAAAAGACTTCTCGGATGTTTAATTTGGGGAGGTTGATAATGAAACATATCAACAGACTATAGTAGTTATAGCAGTGTTTGTGGATAAATAATTCCCTGGGGTCAGACATATATAAACATATTTGCTTTAGTAAATGATAAAGGCATGAAATCAGTCTAAAAAATTGAAGTGGAGGGTGATGGGGGAGAAAAAGAACAGAATTTGAAGCGCCCTTTCAAATCTGCTGGATACAAGTATTGAAGTTTTAAGTCATCTTATTTTGTCTGAAAGTGTGTTTTTCATTCTACAATAGACCCAATCAACAAGACCTATAACTTGAGTTGCATGATGTTCAGTTTATGTAATCTACTGTTGGGATGGTAAGAATTGATGCAGGCTGTGGTGTAGGAATGAATTAAAGTATAGTTTCACTGGCTTTTCTCTACATATCGACCATCACAATGGCTAGGTTTCCTGTTGCTCACTATTGGATTATGGAGAAAATTTTAATGAAAGGTGATATCAGAGGAAGAATAAGTGGAGGTAGAGAAGAAAGGAATGATAGAGGGGGGGAAAAACAAAACATATTTCTGTGTTATCCAAAGGAGCTTTTTCCTTATTCTGTCAAGCACTGAGATCTTCAGCTTTCAGTGTAGTTGCTAAAAACAAATTATGCTGCTAGGTAGTGACTAAATATAGCGAACACTTCATCAGATATTAGAATTAGGTCACACCATTGAGGTTATAATCTGAGGGTTGTGTTACATAGAAACCACTTTAGATTATTATCAATTTGGACTAGACTTTATTTTATAATTGCATAGTCAGTAATATCTATTGTGTCATTTTTTCAACCATTTTATTCTAAGATCCGTGAAGCTTCTTGAGGCCAAATAAAAGAATAAGTTTAGACGAGAAGTAGATTGTAACTTTTTTCCCTTGGAGATACCATTTACCACTATCTCCCTATCCTAATAGGTGGAAGGTTTACTGAATTGGAAATTGGTTGAATATTAGTTTTTAACTAAAATGTGCAATAACACATTGCATTTTCCTCAAACTAGTTTCGTATGATCATTAAAGTCATTCTCAGGGTTAAGAAAGGAATGTAAATATCTGCCTCAATTTGTCCTTCACCGGTAAGTTTTTAAAGGGTGCAGATTTTGAGTCAGGTCTTAAAACTAAGCTCACAAATCTGGATGCATTTCTAAATTCTGCAAATGTTTCCTGGGGTGACAACAACAATGAATAATCCCACAATATACCTCAGTACCTAATACATGGAACTGGGGCTCAACCCACTGTTTTTAAGAATTTGCGCTTAACTTGTGGCTGAGGAAAAATAAGTAGTCTGAGGAAGCAGTTTTTAAATTCAAGCTTATAGTTAGAAACAGAATATCAGCTTAATTGTGAAACTGTTAGAACCTGTTCTCTTGCATCTGAATCTGATTGCAATTGCTATTGTAATGATAAACCCCAGCCATTGCAAGTCTCAAATATCTTAGCTGTGTAGTGATTCTTGAAATTCTTTTTAAGAAAAATTGAGTAGAAGGAAATAAACACTGTGTAAATGAGGCTTGGCTTTTATGAAAGATCATTTACAGGCTATGTTAAAAGGATTTTAGCTCACTAAAAGTGTAATAATGGAAACGTGGAAAATATCGTAGGTAAAGGAAACTACCTCATTCTCTGAAGGTTTTGCCGAAGCACAATTAAACATTCAAGATGGCTTTGTTACACCAGAGCCATCTGGTGTGAAGAACTCTATATTTGTATGTTGAGAGGGCATGGAATAATTGTATTTTGTTGGCGATAGACACATTCTTTATTATTTGCAGGTTCCTCATCAAATCTGTAATTATGCACAGTTTCTGTTATCAATAAAACAAAAGAATCCTGTTTGTGTGGTTTCATGAAATCAGCATTGTTGAATGCATGAAGTAATAGTGCTTAATTAACATTTTTATGATGTCCCAAGGTTTCTGGTCAAGGGAAGTAAATGTAGGATCGTATTTTTACACCAAAATGACACAGAGAATTGAGCACACCAGAAAGACCAGAAACCACACCACTGGATAGAGGTTAAATATGTTTCTTTTTCAAACATTTGGACAAGAAAAAAAAATGGGCATTTAAAAATTCTCCTTTCCCCTGGTTATGGATTTATCTGTAGTCAAACTTAGCTTTGCTGTTTGAGATTTGCACAGAATGGGGAGAATAGATTACTTCTTCCCATTCGTTGTCATAATGGATCTACCTCACTGATAAACACCGTATATCTATATGTGGTTAACTAGCTTTAGAATAAAAGAAACTTTAAAAAGTAAAAGGCCTAGAGATTTTCAATGATGTGTGCCTTTTAGCCAAACCAGGCCTTGCAGAAATTGTCCTCAAAAGCACCAAGGGAGAATAAAGCCAAGTGCAGAATTACCCAAGGGTCACACATTTTGTATTCATTTTATATAATTTGCCTGAATGATTTGAAGTGCAGCAAAACCTAAAGTTTTGCAAAGAGTTACTGTAAACTGAACTTAAAAATGTCAGAGTGCTCAGTGACCCTCTTCTCCAGACCCTGTCAACCTGTGAAAATATTGGCCTTCATTCAGATCGCTCAAGAAGTTACGTGCAGAGTTTGGAAGGTCTAGGCAAAGGTTATTAGTCAAGTGTTCTTACAGTGTCAACGCTCAACTCCCACAAGCGTGAGAAAGAGAGACCTGTCATTCCTGAGGGTGATGACATACATTTACTGGAGCTTATATAATTTATCAGATAAGACAGTAGTCTCCTTCAGGCTAGAAAGTGTGTTTTCTACGTTGATTTAGTACAAAACAAAAAGAAAAAGGGAGATATTTCAAATTTTATAATTATTTTTCTGCTAAGCTGATTCAGTGTGATTTAAGCATATTTTTCAAGTCATGAATCTGATTCCACACACATGCCATATGTACCTTACATTGTGATAATTTATTTTTAAGTGAAATATGCTATTACAGTCTGACTTTATATATAGTGGTGATCAACTTGCAGGATCGCATTTCTGTAACCAAACAGCCCACAGCTGAGATGTAGATGCTTCTTATGTCTGTAGAATAATCACTGAGCTTGTTCGCTAGCTATGTCTGTATGCAACAGGGACAGTGTTGATCAAAACCCATGATCACGCTCTCCAAAAGTCTTTGTCAGTAAGCCACTAGGGATTCTGAAAAGTTCATGAGCTGAAACAAATAAATTGAGTTGGAAGATTCATGTTGATTTTTTGTATCCCAAATGCAGCATACCAGTTTTTGAAGCTGAACTGATTACATTAAAAAGAGATTAAGCTGCATTTGTTTTAAAGACAGTCACATGACCAAAGGTGCTCAACATCATTGTTCATTAGATATGTGCAATGAAATCTGCAATGAGATATCATTTCACTCCAGTTAAAATGACTTATGTCCAAAATACAGGTAATGACAAATGCTGGTGAGGGTGCAGAGAAAAGGGAACCCTCTTACACTGTTGGTGGGAATGTAAATTCATACAACCACTATGGAGAACAGTTTGGAGGGTCCTCAAAAAACTAAACATTGAGCTATGATATGATCCAGCAATCCCACTGCTAGGTATGTATCCAAAAGAAAGGAACTCAGTACATCAAAAAGATATCTGCAATTCTATTTTTGTTACAGCACTGTTTACAATAGCTATGACTTGGAAGCAACCTGAGTGTCCAACAGTAGATGAATGGATGAAGAAAATGTGGTACATGTATACAAGGGAGTACTATTCAGTCAGAAATAAAGAATGAAATCCTGTCATTTGCAACAACTTGAATGGAAATGGAGATCATTATGTTAAGTGAAATAAGCCCAGCACAGAAAGACAAACTTTGCATGTTCTCACTTATTTGTGGGATCTAAAAGAACCATTGAACTCATGGAGATAGAGTGGAAGAATGGTTACCAGAGGCTGGGAAGGGTAGTGGTGGTGGGAAGGACAGAGGAAGTGGGGATGGTTAATGAGTACAAAAAAATAGAAAGAATGAATAAGACCTCATATTTGATATCAGCAGGGTTACTGTAGTCAATAATAACCTAATTGTACATTTTGAAATAACTTAGGGAATAATTAGATTGTAACTCAAAGGATAAACACATGAGGGGATGCATACCTCGTTTTCCATGATGTGCTTACTTCACATTTCATGCTTGTGTCAAAACATCTCATGCACCCCATAAATACATACACCTACTGTGTACCCAAAGAAACTAAAAATATAAATAGTTACATAATCTAGTAAACACTTCCCATGAAAAACTTATTTGTGATAATGATAAGCAAAAGTGATGCATACTTTAATCTCTGGCTTCTTCCAAGCCATTGTAGGATGTCACAAAACAGCTTTCTTACCATGCAAGTAGCCTAATAATTAACAGGATGGTTAAGGGCCATTGGCTGATCCTGAGATCTTGAGTGAGTTTCCTAAATTGGCAAAAAAAAAAAAAAAAAAAAAAAGAGAGATCATAATAGTACCAATCTTACTGGTTAAAAGGATTAGTGAGAATATAAATACCTTACAATAGTTCATGTGTAAAATGTAAACTGATGGAATTTTATTAAAAATAAATGAATGAGGCCGGGCGCAGTGGCTCACGCCTGTGATCCCAGCACTTTGGGAGGCCAAGGTGGGTGGATCACGAGGTCAGGAGATCGAGACCATCTGGCTGACACGGTGAAACCCGTCTCTACTAAAAATACAAAAAAAATTAGCCGGGGATGGTGGCGGGTGCCTGTAGTCCCAGCTACTTGGGAGGCTGAGGCAGGAGAATGGCGTGAAACAAGGAGGCTGAGATCGTGCCACTGCACTCCAGCCTGGGCGACAGAACAGGACTCTGTCTCAAAAATAAATAAATAAATAAATAAATAAATAAATAAATAAACCCAAAGACAGAAAGGGGCTAATAGCTCACAAAAGTTTTGTGTGAAGAAGCTGTGGTGACAACTTGTAGGATGGCATTTCTCTAAGCAAACAGCCCACAGCCGAGATGTAGATGCTTCTTATATCTGTGGAATAATCACTGGGCTTGTTCTCTAGCTATGTCTGTATGCAACAGGGACAGTGTTGATCGAAACTCATGATCATTCCTCTCCACCCAGTGGAGGTGGTAAATGTTCCTAGGTTCAGAGCGCAGCTACTTGGGACAGGGGCATAATCTAGCACTCCCAGACTGCTTAGAGTGAGTTAAAAATGTGTGATTTACTCAAGTCTGGAGGTAAAAACCAGGGCTGGATTAAGCAATGATGATCGATTATTGAAAAACACATTTTTCGTTTTTACAAATACGAGTTCTATGTTCCCCAAGAATACAGCAGTGATGATTCATTTCATGTGTCAACTAGGCTGCGGTGCCCACTTGATTGGTAAAACACTAACCTAGACGTTGCTGTGAAGTTATCTTTAAGATGTGATTCTTAAATCAATAGACTGAGAAAAGCAGATCTCCCTCCATAATGTGAGAGGGCCTCGTCTGAGCCATTAAAGGCCTTAAGAGCAGACAGGTTTTCCAAAGAAGAGGGAATTTGGCCTTGAAACTGCAACATGGAAATTCTGCCTGAATTTCCAGCCTGCTTGGCCTGCCCTGCAGATTTCAGGCTCAAGACCACAACATCAACTCTTACCTGAATTTCCAACCAGTTGGCTTGCTGTACAGAATGTGGACTCACTAGCCTCCCCAATTTAAGAGACAATTGAATCTCTCTGTCTTCATGCATATATGTAGATAGATAGATACAGATGATGGTATAGTTCCTATTTGTTCTTTATAGAATCCTGACAAATACAACAACAAACTGTATTTTTACTTACAGTTTCCTCTACTAAGTAAAAAAATCACGTACTGTATTGTTCTCTTTTGTCTCAGGCAAGTCTATTCGTTCAGAAAATTGTTCATTACATAAGAAACTAGTGATAGTGTACTCTAATCACAAACATAGTATCTAAGAAAAAAATAAGAATTCCAGGCCTGGCAATGTTGCACAACCCAAACTAAATGAGGGCAGACATCAAAAGAGTATTTTCAGGCATCAATGGGAGAAATAGTTCTGAGTGTTGGGCCATGAAATGCCTTAAATTATTGTTATTATTATTGTGTTCAGGGCCTGAATCTATACCCCAAGAATGCAACATGGCCAAAAGTAGACAGAAAAAGCTTTTGTGGTATAATTGAGGAATGGGATGATTTTGTCATGTAAGAGCCATCCTAATGATAAAAGTCAGCTTCTGCAGTGATCATCATGAGTGTCACCCAGACCTCCTGTCTACACAGGATGACAACCAGGTTCAACCTCAGACTTACTGGTGCTCCCACTACCAGGTTCAAGTTAAGAAACATCTTTGTAGTCATTTCGACTTTTGTATCTCTGTATTCCACGTGTATTAAAGTTATCTTTTGCAAGTCAGTTTTTGTAAACTCCTGAATAAAGAGAACAAATTGATCTGCATCTGCAGTGAGATTTGACAAGGCAATTTAAAAGGCAATAAGGAGCCGAACAAGGTGAAGTGATGGAGACAGGGATTATCCACAGCAGCTCCTCACCAGTTTGGTTCTCACAAAAGGAGAAGATGATCTCATATTCTCCATGAGGGAAAGGAAGAGAATTTTCCTTGGACTTGCTTGTTTCATAGTCATGAGGTTAATGGTTGCATTTTCTGCAAGAGCATTTTCCACCCAGTTTAATGCAAACTTTCTTTAACAGCAATCATCCTCCTCCTGATACTAACCAATAATTATTCTTCTTGCTAATCATCAATTTGAATGGCTAGATTTCACAGTCAAGTGTACAAAGTCTGCTAGATAATTTTGTTTTTATATTTCCCTTTTATTCACATTCATTCAATTTCCCCATAGCCATCTAGGAGACTATGAGAACTTGTAATTATTTATGTCAGTGTTTGCCTCTCCCACTAGACTAGTTTACATAGAGATTACATCTAGCACATTTTTCTATATTCTCAGACAAAATTTTTTAATCACATATGAATAGTATGCATTGAGCCTCCAGCCTAGTATCTGACATCTAGTAATCACAAAATACTTGGCAGACCTATCTGAGCACCATTTATCTCCAAGGCTTGAAGTCTTCTGGTTTGCAAGCTCAATCTCACCCAGTGCATGAATTAATTGGCAATAGGCCTGACAGTGCATTAACAGCTGAGGCTCAGGGGCATGAGCTTAGCTTTATTGCCCTAATCCCAGCATCTGGTGTCTCTTGGATGAGTCCATGGGTTTCACCATGCTAGAGCTCTCTCCCTAACCCACCAGATGTGTGTCTGTCCATCCTGATTGACTTGATTTCTGCCCTGGCATAATTCTTTGTAACAGGCAGTGTGCTCAGTCTCAGCCCACTTGACCAGGGCCCAACTACCTTCTCAAGCCTGGACTTTGTGTCTTCCCACCCAGATATAGATGTGTCCAGTTTCCATCTAGATGGACATCTTTGAAACATAACCATGTTTCAAACCTCTTGCTCAATTATGGTTATTGCTAAACCCCATCAACAAGTCTGTAACTCTTCAATACTGAGAACGGCTTTCATTAGACCCATGTTTGCCATAACCCCTTGGATATGGTAACTTGAACTGATCCCTCCCTCCTTCAGCTTGCCTGGCTCTGGTCTGTAATGCTTTGTCTGCCAGTTTGCTCTCTAGGTCTCAACTTACAAGCACTCCCTCTTGGTCCAAAGAGACAACCATTTAGCTTGAAAAATCATGTATGTTAGCTTCTTGCTGTCTGGGTTTTCTCTCATTTAATTAATTTTTTTTTTCTTTAGAGAGTAATGTCTTTTAAAACCTAACATTGCAACTACTGGATAAGTTTTGAATGCTTTGCACTCAAAGAATTGTTACTAGACCAGCAGTAGCAGCAACTGCTGGTGTGGGTGCTTTTTAGAAATGCAGAATCTCAAGCCCTCCCCCAAACTACTGAATCAGAATCTGCATATTAACAAGATGATTTATTTGCATATTCACTTTTTTTTTTTGAAACAGGGATCTCGCTATATTGCCCAGGAAGGAGTGCAGTGGCTATTAACAGGTGTGTTCATAGCCTGTGATATGATTTGGCTGTGTCCTCACCCAAATCTCATCTTGAATTGTAGCACCCATAATCCCCACATGTCATGGGAGGGACCCAGTGGGAGAGAATTGAACCATAGGGGCAGGTTTTTCCTCTGGTGTTCTTATGATAGTGAATAGGTCTCGTGAGATCTGATGGTTTTATAAAGGGCAGTTTCCCTGCACATGCTCTCTTGCCTGCCGCCTTGTAAGACATGACTTTGCTCCTCCTTTGCCTTCTACCATGATTGTGAGGCCTCCCCAGTCATGTGGAACTGTGAGTCCATTAAAACTCTTTTTCTTTATAAATTACCAAGTCTCTGGTATTTCTTCAAAGCAGTATAAAAAATGGACTAATACAGCATGCTACACCCTGAAATTCCTGGCATCAAGTGATCCTCCTACCTCATCCTCCTGAGTAGCTGTGACTGCAGGTAAGCACATTCAAATTTGAAAGTGCTGATCTAAAAAATCTCTCAGCATTACATCAAATACAGGGGCTAAGGAGAAACTATTGTGAAGTTAGAAATAAGATTCATTTGGCTGGGTGCAGTGGCTCACACCTGTAATCCCAGCACTTTGGGAGGCCAAGGCAGGTGGATCATGAAGTCAGCAGTTCAAGACCAGCCTGACCAAAATGGTGAAACCCCGTCTCTACTAAAAATGCAAAAATTAGCCCAGTGTGGTGGTGCATGCCTGTAATCCCAGCTACTCAGAAGGCTGAGACAGGAGAATTGCTTGAACCCAGCAGGTGGAGGTTGCAGTGAGCTGAGATTGTGTGACTGCACTCCAGCCTGGGTGATAGAATAAGACTCTGTCTCAAAAAAAAAAGAAAAAGAAAAAGAAAGACATAAGATCCATTTGAAAAACAGAATTAATTCTATAAATAAAAGAATTCATTCTGAAACTGAAGCAATTTTACATCACAATACTCAATGTAGCCTTGTGTTTGCTCGGAACCCAACATATGCAGGTTTGATTCTGAAATGTTCCCAACCTGCCAATGCCTTCTTGAGCTTTCTCCCGGAACTTCCTTTCTGTCTGAGTTTTGTGTAAGTAAATTATCATGGTGGTCTTTGAAAATTACCACACAGGAAATAACAGGAAACTGTTAATTACTGAATTCCTGTACACTATTTATTCTTTATATTTAGAGCTACTGTAGAGCCTCTGGGCATATATGCACAATTAAAAAGATGAGAGTCTCAGCCAAGTTGCAGCTGTTCTTAAGTTTCTTGGAACACTAACCTAGATTAGTGCTCCTTTTATGTTAACCTATGTTCTCTGCCAATGACAGTTGGTTGGCTGATAACCTGAGGGATGTGAGCCCGTTAATGAGGTATCACACGTGCAGCTCTCAGCCCAAGTGATCCCAATGAGTTATCCTTCCCCAGTTATGAGTGTAGTAGTGACATAGGATTCTTTTGGTGCCACTTTGCCAGCCGGAAACCTCTGTGGCTGGCAGTACCTCTGCCCAGGCTTTGCGTGGGCAGGCTGCACTTGGCTCACTTCCTGGCCCAGATCCCACAACTACTGTGGCTGCATCCTCAGCCCAGGGAGGGACCATGTGTGCTGTAAGCAGCTTCTACAAAGGGGTGCCCACATTCTGATGAGGGGGATGGAATGGCACTCAAAAACTCAGAGATGCTAGCAACTGTGGAGCTCCAAGAGGGCATCACATCTTCTATTCAGGAAGTCCCAAGGTTGGGGACCCCAAGAAGCACTACAGCTGTCTCTTGTTCCTGCCATTGCAGCCCAGCGAACAGGGATGTGTCACAACTCATTCCATCCTAAAGCCTGCAGCTTGGCGAAGTAAGTTACAGCCCTTTGTGTTCCCACTCTTTGGAGGGTTCCCAGTTCCCAGTTCTTGTCCCACAACAAAGAAGAATGAGGTATACAGACCCAGAGAGGGAGCAAGGCAGAGAAGAATTTTATTGAGCAACAGAAAAGCTCTTGACAACAAGAGGGTCAAGAGCTGAAATGGGTAGCCCTATGTGTGAGAGGGGGCCCAAAAGTGGATAGCTGTCTGTGAAGCTGAGTCCAGGGTTTTTATGGGTTCAGAATGGGGTAGTGTGTGCTGAGTGGTCCATAGGTGGTCCTGGAAAAAGCACCATTTGATTGGTTAAAAGGCATCATGGAAGTTCTCACTCTGATCATAGATTCTATACTGAACTGGCAGCTCAGTTTTCAGGCTTTAAACTGTCTTTAGTTTGAAGGTCGGGTCTCACCAGGACGTCCCTGTCAGCCTAGGAATTTGTCTCCTGCTGTTATCAGTAGGTTTCCCAGAACCTGAAATTAGGGTGCTGAGAGTCAAGTCAGTTGGGTTTAGCTCCTGCCAGAATCATAGTTCCTTGTTCTATTGTAGACCAGAAGTAATTCTTACATTGGACTGGACTCTGTCTAAACAAGCACAGATATGAGGAATTTTTTCTGTTTTAACTATCCCCAGAGGAGGAACTGTAACTAACCCTTTCAGGAAATCTTTTCTCTCAAGTCTAAATCTTTTTTGCCATTAAGAAAAAATATTTTCAGACCAGATTCTGAGGCTCATGCCTATAATCCCAGCACTTTGAAAGGCTTGAGGTCAGGAGTTTGAGACTAGACTGGGTAACATGATGAGACACAGTCTCTACAAAAAAATTTTAAAAAATTAGCTATGCAGGGTGGCACATGCCTGTGATCCCAGCAATTTTGGAGGCTGAGATGGGAAGATCATCCAAGCACAGGAGTTGAAGGCTGCAAGTGAGCTATGATTGTGCCACTACGCTCCAGCCTGGGTGATAGAGCAAGACCTTGTTTCTAAAAAAATAAAAAATAAAAAAAATAAAAAAAAATTATATTCTATCTGTAGACAGGCTTGAAGAAAATCTGATTTCCATACAATAAAATATTATTATTTTGTTGTCAATAATTTTGCTTCTCTAGATGAAATTGCAAGATTTCCTCTCTGTGTCACATTTTTTTCTTGTCAACCTTTGTATCTATCTGAAGACTCTCAGGCTCTGGGCTTTTCTCACTCTTCACTCTGTGGACCTGGACAATGCACCTTGGTAATATCCTAGTCAGTAGAGAGGCCACAGTCCTTTCAATTGGTACTGCTGTGATACTTCTGGGTATGACGCTCATTCTGCTCGTTTGCTTTACTCCTCTTGGATAATCAATTCCAGCGATTTCTTCAGTGTCCTTTTCTTTTCAGCCATGATGGTTGTCTCTATGACCTCTCATTAGCTGGTTTAAGATACTTTCTCCAGGCCAGGCGTGGTGGCTCATGCCACTCACTTTGGGAGGCCTAGGCAGGTGGATCATGAAGTCAGGAAATTGAGACCATCCTGGCCAACATGGTGAAACCCCGTCTCTACTAAAAATATAAAAATTAGCTGGGCATGGTGGCATGTGCCTATAGTCCCAGCTATCCAGGAGGTTGAGGCAGGAGAATCACTTGAACCTGGGAGATGGAGGTTGCAGTGAGCTGAGATCGTACCACTGTATTCCAGCCTGGGCGACAGAGTGAGACTCCATCTCAAAAAAAAAAAAAAGTTTCTCCAATTTACCAATAAATATCAATTTGAAGTCTATTTTTTTTAACTTTTTTTTTTTTAATAGGGCATCGTTCTATTGTTCAGGTTGGAGTGCAATGGTGTATCATGGCTCACTGCAGCCTTAACCTTCCAGGCTCAAGTGATCCTCCCTCCTCAGCCTCCCGAGTGGCTGGGACTGCAGTAGTGTACCACCATGCCTGGCTAATTTTTTAAAAGTTTTTTGTAGAGACAGGGTCTCACTATATTATCTGGGCTACTTGAGGTCTACTTCTAACTCCCAGGTGTTCCCTTAGTCACAAAAGTAAAATTCGGTGTTACCAGTGACTAAACGAAAAGGAAATTCAAGGCAGTTGTATTATAATGCTGAGCATCAGACTGGAGTCAGGATTTGAGAATGTTCCCCTCTCTGTTCCTGCCAACTCTACTCACTGGCTGCATAGCTTTGACAGATTGACTGCTGTAAAAAGAGAGGTTTCAAGTAGTGACCTCTGAAGTCCCTTCCAGTTCTAAGCTTTCTCAACTCTAGAAATCTGTCATTAATGGACTCAGATGGCCTTCTCTATCCCTGTCTTCCCCCATGATTCCCGGTTCTAAGAGGTGACTTGCTTAACAATTACTCTTAGGAAAGAATCTGAAGTGAGTAACCTACTTCTTAAAAAGAAACTATTAGGAAATATATACAAAATCTAAAACACTGTAAAGATCAATACCTTCATCATCCAGGCAGACCCACCTAACAATTTTAATAAATGTTACCATTAACGTTTAATCCTCTGGATATCCTCTCATCTATTGCAATCTCCCCTCTACTCTTAGGAGATAACCTCTCTCCAGGATAGTTATTTAATCTTTAAAGTAAATTTAAGGCATAGTGTTACCCCTGCATGGACTATTGTACTCAAGCTTCATCTCTAATAATAAAATAAATAGGTTTGATATACCTTTAGTAGACTTTTTGGCAGATGGAGAAGATGTGGGGGGCAGAGAGTCCTTCCCAGTGGTAATAGCTGGCTGTGAGAATGATAACATACTTACATTCCATCCCAAGTATCTCAACCAAATGCATCTACCCTGTTGCTGATGCTTTATTTACATTTGTAGGGCTCTAACAACAGGCTCTAATTCGGACTTTTCTTTGACATTTTGTATCTGCTTAACCTTGTTCATCAGCTTTCTCACTAGAAACTGAATTTGGAAGGATATGGGAACAACAGTGACATATACAACAGAGAGAACTACTCTAAATTCCATTAGTTTGATAATGAATTTGTTCAACTTAGAACAAATATCAGTAATCATGTCAACCTTAGCTGCCATTCACCTGTAACAAAACGTGGAGTTCCTGTCCTGGGCTTCTGCTCACATTTCCAATGTCCTCTCTTGCCTTTCCTTGCTAACCACTTACCAGCCATATGGGCCAACTTCCAGGTTCTCAAATATACTCAGATCCACCTCCTCCAAATTCATTTGCATATTCTATTCCTTCTGCTTGGAATGATCCCAACCTGATTTTTAGGACACGAGTCATTTCTCCTACTCCGTTTCCTCAGAGAGCTCTTCTTGGCCACCTTGGCTAGAGTGGCTCCTCACCTATGTCATTCTCATCCTAGCACTCTCAGTTTTCATCATGGCACATAGCGCAATTGCAATTGTTTTATTTATTTGCTTGCTTACCCTCTCCTCCATTAAAATATAAGCACTATGCAGACAGATATCTTTTCTGTTTTATTTATCAATTGCCTACCATAGTCTTTAGCAATAGGAGATGTTTAGTGAATTTTTTTTGTAAAAAAAAAAAAGAAGGAAGGAAGGAAAAAAAGAAAAAGGGAGGCAAGCTAGCTTTCTTTTTTTAAAAAAAATTATATTTATTTATAGATGGAGTTTGGCCATGTTGCCCAGGCTGGTCTTGAACTCCTGAGTTCAAGAGATCCACCACCCTTGGTTTCCCAGAATGCTGAGATTACAGGCATAAGCCACCACCATGCCAATCTAGCTTTCTTAATGTATTAATCTTTTGCCTTTTATTTTAACTAATCCATAAAAATATCTTTGACTGTAAGTCCAAGCATTTTTTTCCCAATGATTTCTATTGCCTAGTAAATTGAAATTTTCTTCATTAGGTAATTGACCTGAAAGAGAATCTTGTAATCTTTCAAGTCTTTTGAAGAGACTTCTAACTCCTGTAGTAGTAGTCAACCCTCTTTGGAGGGTTACTGTTGATTAAAAAACACACATACACCTTTTTATCTTGAGATAATTAGATTCACATGCATTGTAAGAAATAATTCATAAGGATTCTATGTATTCTTCCCTTGGTTTCCCCCAGTGGTACTCTCTTGTATTGCTGTAGCATGTCACAACCTGGAAAACTATTGTCTTTAATCAAGTGAGGTTTTTTTTTTTTTTTCAATTCTAATTCTTTATCACTTGGCACCTCTTTCACTAAAGGGCTTGAGGTCATTTATAAAAAGGACAAATAGAATTCATAAAATCAATGTAATTAATTTTAAAATTAATTACAAAGGAGAAATCAAGGTGAAAAGGTAAAAAACATGTTAACACTTGGGGCTAATTCGAAGTTTATAACTTGGTTCTCTGCAAAGTCAATGGATTATAATTAATTTAGATGTGGACATATGCCAACTCTTCAGAGAGAGAGAGAGAAAGACTTTCTTGCTTCCTAAAACAATAAAAAGTTTTTATAAGAGACAATTAAGTATGTTTATTTTTTTTTAATTTTTTTTTATTTTTTATTTTTTCTTTTTTAAATTTATTTATTATTATTATACTTTAAGTTGTAGGGTACATGTGCATAACGTGCAGGTTTGTTACATATGTATACTTGTGCCATGTTGGTGTGCTGCACCCATCAACTCGTCATTTACATCAGGTATAACTCCCAATGCACTCCCTCCCCCCTCCCCCCCTCCCCATGATAGGCCCCGGTGTGTGATGTTCCCCTTCCTGAGTCCAAGTGATCTCATTGTTCAGTTCCCACCTATGAGTGAGAACATGCGGTGTTTGGTTTTCTGTTCTTGTGATAGTTTGCACTGTCATGTTGGAGGTAGATATGTAACATTGTGGTTCTCTACTTGTCACATTCGCTGCAACTCAAGGAAAGTATTTGTTTAAGAAACATACTTTCCACAGTTTCTTAAACAAATACTTTCCTTGAGTTGCAGCGAATGTGACAAGTAGAGAACCACAATGCTACATATCTACCTCCAACATGACAGTAGACTTTATTATAGACCTTCCAGCCCCTATGAAACACTTAATGCTAAATTATCAAACTTCGCTAAATGACATTATATTATTAAAGTACGATCACAGGAAGCAGGCAATTATTGAGTCACTTACAAAATTCTCATTCTCCTCCTTCTGGGCCCTTGTTAAGATTGTGATTTCCTGGCCGCTTGAAGATAGGCTTGGCCAGTGACTTGCTCTGACCAATAAAATATAAGCAGGGGTGACATGTGCCATATCTGAGTGGAAGCATTTGATTGCTGGTGCTCAACTGCAAACTTCCTTTTCCCTACTTCAGTGGTCACAGAATCACAAGTTTCATGAAACATCTGTCATCTTGGGTCTGTGAGTGACTAAATTAGGCAGAGATCCCTGCTGATCTATGTTTGACATGTTGCATAAATAAGAAAAAAAACCTGGCTGGAATCATTGATGTTTGAGGGTTGTTCATTATTACAAATGTTAAAATAGCCAATCTTGATTGGTATGGAAAATAAATCCCTTAAAGTGTGTTTATTTGACTATTCTATCACATCAGGTTCTGATACTTGGGGCTAGGTATTGTCCATTTCTTCCCCTTATTGAGTATGGACAAGGCTGGTCCCACTATCTATAAATGGATCTCTCTGCCAATTTAGTCATAAGTAGGATTTACTCTTTGTGCTAAAAAGTAATCCACCCATGACAATCCACATGCAAATGACTCTAGAAACACATTGAAACTTTGGGAACATGACTAGCCCCAAAACAACTCATTAACTAGTTAAAGGAGAACAGCAGATTATTAAAACCCAAACCTAGAGGGTCAGGTTACAAAGTGATTGAGACTCAGTGAAATGGAAGGAGGTTGTCTGTGTTTGTTTTTGATACTCCTGAGACCTGCCATTGATGTGGCCTGCATCGAGCGCTTCACCCTTAAAGCACTGTGCTATCTTTGGTGATGAAAGGAAGAGAGAAAAGGTACTCATAGGCAGCATTTTTAATTATCTGTTAATTGGATGAAATGGCAACTAAAGTGCCTAAAGGCCATATGCATATTCATAGATTGTCTTCAAAGGGTACAATTACCAAAGCCAGTGAAAAAGATTATGAGTTAATATTGGATTGTGATTTGGGGCAGAGCAGGGCGAGGCATATTCAGATATCTTTCTCCAAATAGTTACTAAGATTAATTTGTCTCCCTGGTTTTATATGAGGATGGCGGTACTACAATTTGCCTGGAAGCATAGCATGTTTGTCAAAGTAGCAAGTCCCACAGCGGGTAGTTGTTGGCAATTTTCCTGATTGCTCTGGGTGTACAATAGTCTTGAGGCGCAGGATAAATTTTTTACCCAAAATAAAAGTTTAGACAATGTTTTTCATGATATTCACGTCTAATATGATTTCCATTGGAAGCAATTATTTCTGCTTGTGGTAGACAGCAAATACAATATTCTCTTTGTGAATTTCCATGGGAACATGAAAATAATTTTTTTGTAAGCAGTAGCAATTTTTTTTTATTTTGACAGAGCTTCCAAGAAGAGTATGGAAAAGAGATTTTGGGATACCGTGCTGAAATTCTTTCTCTGCTTTGCAGAATATTTTGACATTTAAGATTTAATATTCAAGTGACAATGCAGTAAGCATAAGTTCCAATTCCACAGGGCCCAGAATGGATGAGAATTACACACACTTTACTCTGTCTGTCCTGGTTCTGCCCTGCTGCTGAGGTCACTGCAGGGGAAGACGTGGAAGGAGAAAAAGCCACACACATCCCCAGGGCACCCTCTAAGTGCCTGAGGTTTTTTTTGTCACTATTTTCCTGCCACTTCAGATAACGCAAGGCAGCTGGCAAAATACAAATGCTCAGTGACCAAAGTTTGGAGATTTCCAAGATGAAAATCTTTTCACCTTGTTAGTTTCATCTTTGCTAGTTGGGTCTATCTGAATAAGCTATTGACTTAAAAAAGCTTTTTAAAATTAACAGACTTTCTTTTTTAGAGCTGTTTTACATTTATAGAAAAATTGAGCAGAAGGTACAGAGTGTCCCCATCTACTCTCCTCTCACTCCAACCTTCTTGCCAGATTCCTTTATTATTAATGTATCACAATGGCATCGTACATTTGTTACCATTGATAAGCTAATATTGATACATTATTCTGAACTAAAGTCCACTAGTGACTTAGTTTGCATGAGGGTTCACTTTTTGTGCTGTATGGTTGTATGGGTTTTGAGAAATGCATAGTCTTATCTCCATCATTACAGTATCATGCAGAATAATTTCACCACACAAAAAATACCCTGTAAAAGACATTGAATTTTATGGCTATTTTAGAGGTGTGTTACCAGTCTCATTCCCTTGGGGATATAGTCTAGCTCCACAAGAGCTGTGTCATGTGCCATCAGATGCTCTGAAATAATGAGAAATGTGTGGCATGGTGGTGGCAGTTCCAGGAATTGGCTCTGCAGCAGGAATGCTCTGCCACGCCCAAGCCATTTAGCCTCTCTCATCTGTAAAATAACAATAGGAATATTACTTAACACATGAGATATTAAATGAGATACTACATGTAAGGGACTTAGAACAATGCCAGGCAGAGAGCAGGTACTCAATACATTTTAGCTGTAATTGTTATTATTCAAAATGAATATATAGATATAGAACTAAACACACACAAACACATGCACACACAAGTGAAAGTGAAACTAGAAAAATCAGAATATGATGGGTTGGTTGTAGCAATTGTCAACGTACTGCTTGTGATAGTATGCAAAAACGTTAACACTGGGGGAAACTAAGTACATGTAGGATGTATGTATTCTTTCTTTCTTTCTTTTTTTTTTTTTTTTCAGAGACAGGATCTCACTCTGTTGCCTAGGCTGGAGAGCAGTAGTACAATCATAGCCCACTGCAGCCTTGAACTCCTGGGTTTAAGTGATCCTCCTGCCTCAACCTCCCAAGTAGCTGGGACTACAGGCGTGTGCCACCACACTTCCTCACTTTTAAATTTTTATTTTCGTAGAGACAAGGTCTAACTGTGTTGTCCAGGCTTCTCTGTATTATTTCTTCCAATTGCATGTGAATCTATATTATCTCAATAAACATTTCAATTAAAAATGATTAAAGTGGTTGTGTGGGCAAGGTGTTGGAGGAATTGCTTAAGATTTACAAGAATCTTAGTGATGAGCAATGGTCATGTGGAATCACCCATCAATCCTAGCTAGGAACCAAAGTGGGCTGTGACAGCCTTTAGGAAAAGTTGGAGAAAATTGAATATGGAATGGGGACTGATAGGAAAGTTCTTAGGGAAATTTCTTCCTCATTTTTGTTGGGAGTGATCCAGGTATTATGGTTATAAAAGGGAGAAAGTGAATTTAGTGCCTCAACTCTCCCTGGAACCCCATAACAAAATGATTATTAGAAAATCTCCTTACACAACTCATCACTTTAGATTAACAACCATCCCCAGACTATCAACGTCCACTCAAAATGTTTAGAAGTGAGGCTCAATAACCCAAAGCAGGCCATTATTTTGCCCAAGATCTAGGCCGTTAGACACAGCAAACAAAAAAAATCTCTCTGTGAGAGAGTCACCAGCACCATGGGACACATTGTCAAGAAGGAGTTAATTAATCATATGTAATGTGCAGTCTTTCTCCCAAAATGGACTACCCAGGTGTAAAATGGAGCAACAGGCTCTATTGAGGATTTGGTTTCCTTCCATTTAAATGCTACAGATGTAGTTCCAGCAGGAAAAATGAATGGGTAATTATCACTTAGCCCAGTGATACTGTATGTTTTAGATGCTTCCTTTCCATTTACTTTGACAGAGGCATTTAATGTCCCGGTTTGTTAAACGCTTTGTTCACATAAACAGCTTTATCTTGGGAATTTCCTTATTGTCCACTTTCTAGTTCTTGCAAATGATGAGTGCATTTCTTAGTAGGAACATTTGCGGGGAATGCCTTTTCACCTACGAAGATATTCAGATTGCTTAGAAGTTTTATATAAGAACTGCTCTATCTCAGCTTCAAAGAGTTGTAATAACATATGCTTTTTTTTTCTTTTCTCTCAAGAGCTTTTGTCAACCCAGCTTCTCTCTCCTTGATCATTTCTGACAGAAATGTTACCAGCGTGAACATGCTTGTGGTATTCCTGGAACTGTTCTGTTAAACCAAATTTTTAAAGGTATTTTGAATTCAAATAGTATGAGAATAAGCTCCTGTGGGGAATTTTCACTGAATATAAATATATGTTATTTCCAGTCCTATTCTTAAAATTATAAAATTAGTTTAAAAATGTGTAGTTCACAGATCAGATATTTATGACATATATTATCCACACCTCCCCAAAGTAGTGGCTCTGAATTTTGTGGAGTATTTCCAATAGGCTAACAGTTAAGATCACATACAAGTTGCCAAGGCCATTGAATTGAGTTTTTTTTCTTGCTTAGTATTATTTATTTCAACAACTTTATTCATCTATTCTGGATTACAAATGAGATTACTTCTCATTTGTTCTCAAAGAAAATATTGTCTCACAAATCAAAGGGTTTTGTTTGTTTCGCCTGAGAATGGGAAGATGTTTGTTTAGCTGATGATTTAGCCATCACAATATCCCCAGTTGTGAAGAAAAAAAAAAAGAGAGAGGCAGGGAAGTCTTGTTAACAAGTAGTCTCTGGGTCTCCTTCAGATTCCATATTCTGTGGATCAACTCATTGTCAGTTCAGAACACCCGGGGAACTAATGGCATCTAAACATCTAACATCTGTTTTTAAATGATAATTTCTATCTCTCCAACTACTCTTCTCAACTTGAAATGTCCCATTTGGTTTAGCTTTCCCCAGATTTAAATTTTCCCTGGCACAAAATTAAAGTTATTTTAGTAAATATTAGCTTGCTTGAAACCTACTGAAGCTTGAATGCAGTTATTTTCAGATAAATAAAATTTATCATTTTATCTATGAGTAAACAGACATGAAATGTTACTCTGAGAGATGAAAAAGGAGGACCTTATAAGGACATTAAGTCAAGTCTTTTTGATACATTTTCAAACAATTGCACCAGCATTAGTTATGCCAAGAAAAATATGGCTCTTTAAGGTAGATCTCTTATCTTTGAAAGTTGAAAGTAAGGAGGATAACTCTATAACTTTCTCTCATTTAGGATATTCAGTTTGAATGCCTCCTCTACACACACACACACACACATGCACGCACGCGTGCACCTTCCTGAGTATTAATTGGAAACTAAATACCTGGATTAAAATGTATTTCTAGATAGACAGATGAAACCTAGTTGAGTGTCATTTATAGTTTTTAACATGTGGAACAGCTTGTCTCTCTGTGTTTAATATTGACCCTTTTAGGGCTTTAATTCAACTGCTTGGTCTCATTTGTAGGTATTTTGTTATAACTATATGACAGTCACAGATGAGCATTATTAGGTAAGTCACCCATCCCCATTAAGTGTCACTTGTGCTAGATTAGTTTGATTTTGGATGTACGCGCCTAAAAGCTGAAGTCCCTGTTTAGTACTACTGTAGTTTATCTCACAACTCAATATTTTGGAGTTTTTAAAGGTGAAAGAGTTATTTTGATCTTTTCAAAGAGCAAAACCTGTCCTCAGACGGTATCAGTCTTTAGTGGAGAACTGCCTCCTTCAATGCCTGATGAACACTTTCCTGGAGTACAATTTTTGTACCTTCCTCCATAAGAGTTTAAGTTAATGTTTTATTCTGCAGCCTTTCCAAGCAACTCCTGTTATTTTCACTTTGATCTTGTCCTTATTTTAGCTTTTCTAAAATAATCGAATTTTCATTGCTTGAATTGAGTAGCAGGAGTATACATTCCCAGATAACATGCGCTTTCCAACCCTTCCTCATTTACACTAAACATCTCAAACTTGTCTTCAGTAATTAGAGACATCTTCATTGATTTTGGCTGCCAGAATCAATCCAGGCTATTTTTTACATCAGACTTTGCTTGGGTTTTGTTTTTTGAGGTAGACACAGTTACTTTTTACCTTCAAAAAGCCATGTAGGCCTTTCCTTCCGATCTTAAATTAGCTTTGAGTCTGACTTCTTTCCACTCAATACAAAGGAGCGTTGTTCCTGCTGTGTTTTCATGCCTTCTGGTCGGTGACTTCCCTCAATGTCCTTTTTCTATCTTTACAGTTCCAGTGCTTGACAGCAAGTCCCTAGGAATCCTTACAGTCTACTAAGCAGAAAATGGTGTTCTTTCCTCGAGAAGTTATAATTTTGTGCAGGAAAGAAGGGTAGGAAAAAGTCAAATATTGCCATAGTTTACTATGAAGGGTTAGGATTAATCTGGAAATGCTTCCTAGATTATGTGAATTTACAGCTGTAGTTTAGGAGTACAACTGTATGGGTAACTTCCCACAGATTTCTGACTTCCTCGGTAACACTAGAAAACCTGTGGAGTAGATTTCCTGTATTTATCAATACTCACTTTACAACCCTAATAGAGGACTGGAGGTGGCAGACGTGATGGTATTTGGTGGGTTGAATATGGGTATCTTCTAGTTTAATGTAAATGCATGTTTTCTTTCCCCTTTGGGAAATGCAGAGAAGTTCAGAAGATCCTCTAGTTTTATTAATGGGATTATGAAAGTTCGTGTTAGTTGAAATTAATTCCATTCATTCGGGGTTTGAATGAGAGGCAATTAAGACAGAAAGGAATGGAACATCTGACTAACAGGTGTCATTCCATGTGAAATTCTCAGCAGTAAACTAGGGAGCACAGGAAGCTGCCACATGCAACCCAGGTAGGGGATGTGAAGGAAATGGGTGTCAGTGTGGGCAGGGGAAAAATGAAAGCCTTGGCCATGAAGAGGCGGGTCAAGGGTGTGAAAGAACAGTCCAAAAGAGGGGTTGATGGGTTTTGAAGAGAAGAGACTTTTATTTCTTCTTAGTTCAGGCTATGTTTAGGTGTTAACCTAATTACTATTCACTTCCCTGCAAAATGAGAGAGTAAGGCCTTGCACAGAATGTTTGGCTAATGCCTGTGGCCAAAAGTTTTATAAAGTTTTGTAGTAATACTTCACAAAGAAAGTATTTTCTTTAGCTCTAACACAGTATTTGAGATATATGGGAATCTACTTATAGAAATTAAAATATTCTCTTTTTGGCATTCTTCTCTCTCTGCATCTTCTAAGGCCCATACTATTTTCTTAACTCACTTTTGAGTAGCCCTTGCATACCACGTTTTGAACAAGCTCCAGGGTCAGAAATACATGATCCCTGTCCTTAAACAAACTTACTTTTGCTTAATGCTTAAAAATGAGTAATTAGATCATGAAAGAGTTTTACAAATATTTCAACTAAAACCCAGCAGCATTGATTAATTCCTAGAGGCAGCTAAATAAGACCCATTTGATTTTTGTTAAGGAAAAAAATCAGGGATTCTTCTTTGGTTATAACTGGAAGTGTTCATTTTTTTCATTGCTGTGTAATAGTTATTGCCCCAATTAATGTAGAAACAAATGGAGATTTGTTTAGAATTGAAATGCTGTGTCATGTGATTCTGCTGAGTCAACATTTGATTATTTTTGAATAGAAGTTTTAATAAATTTTGAAGTTTTTCTAAACTTTTATTATTTCTGTAATTTTATTATTTTTGAGCTGAATGATATAGATACCAACTTCTATGACATCTGCTTCACTTGTCGAAAAAGAAGGGTGAAGAAAGCAAATTCGAAAAGTGTCTGATCATACCTCTCAACTGATTAACCTCAAATACTTAACCTTTTAGGATGGAAAGAAGCACAACTTAACCAAAGAACATGCCATTACCAAAATGCATTACCAATCTCCTGTGAAGCAAACAGTGACGAAATGCAAAGGAGCAGTACTTTTTATGTTTGATGGAAAGATGCTGCAATGTTTCCTGTTGTAAGAAGCTAAATGTTTAAAAACGAACATACACTCTGTTGCTCAGTAGGTAAGATTTACATTCTTTGAATGCCCCTCATTGCAGTTGGTTTACCAGATAGGTGTGTTCTCTTCTATTGTTTAGTCATGCCGCATGTAAGACATTTTAAAGTTGTTATTAGCCTGGCACGGTGGCTCACGCCTGTAATCCCAACACTTTGGGAGCCAAGGTGGGCAGATCACCAGAGATTAGGAGTTCAAGACCAGCCTGGCCAACATGGTGAAACCCTAAAAAAATACAAAAATTGGCCAGGCATGGTGGCGGGCACCTATAATCCCAGCTACTCAGGAGGCTGAGGCAGGAGAATTGCTTGAACCCGGGAGGAGGAGGTTGTGGTGATTCGAGATCACACCATTGTAATCCAGCCTGGGCAACGAGAGCGAAACTTCGTCAAACAAACAAACAAAAAGTTGTTATTAAATCTTTTTAATTAGATGTAGTAATTTGGAACATCTTATGGAACATTACAGTTTTTGGTGGTGGTTTTCGTTTCCACGCTTCATGTGTGCATATTTTTAGAAGTGCCTTCTATTTTTGAAGTATTTAGAGAGAAAAGTTTAGGAAGTAATACATCTTGGAAATTTTTTATATAGACACTGTACATTTAGGTTCATAAGTATATTTGAAATTGTTTTAAATACTAAAATTGTTTATTTTAATACTGAAATGGTTTACCTTCTTTTACGGTTTCATTATTTATGTTTACACTGTAAAATATCTGCAGGAAATCTGACATTTCCTAAGAGGAGTTTTTGACCAAGTACCCACCTAAGTAGAAATTTATCTTGGCTTTGTGAAGTCCTGGATATATTTCTAAAATGAACATAGTACTATGTATCAGTTAGTACAGAAGTCTTCTTCTAGAAGGACATGGAGTATCAACTTGATCCCAACTCATTTTGTTTTAGAAAATGAAGCCAAGGGCAGATAAAGTTCTAGACTTGCTTTAAAAACCTTAAAGTAGCTGGACATGGTGGCACCTGTCTATAGTCCCAGCTACTCTGGAGGCTGAGATAGGAGGATCACTTAAGGCCAAGAGTTCCAGGCTGTAGTGTGATATGATAGCTGCTGTGGATAGCCCCTGCACTTCATTCAGCTTGGACAACATAGCAAGACCCTGACCCACAAACAAACAAACAAACATGTGTGGAATAATAATGTCTCTCTCATTTCCAAAAATGACTGTGTTGGTGCATATTTGTGCAATGATGGAAAGGATGGGTAGGGAATAGAGTTATGTTAGTAGGAATTACACGTGGTCAAGGAACCATCAACTCATATCTCCAATGGCCCAAGGCAATGTTGCTACAACATTTTCTCAAATGGATTTCTCTTTACCTGAGAAGAGTAAAATAATGTAGTGTACGTTAGCTGAGGAAATTGCTATTTGCCTATGAGTCCTGAGAGAAATCAGGTAATTATCACAGAAATCAGATAGTAAGCCCTTATGAAACTTAACATATTTCTTGCTTTCCAGTTGTATTCTTGCCAGACTTTTGTGGCATTCATATTTGTGGTAGGTAAAGTGCAAACATTTGGCTGTGGCAAAATGTTGGATTCTTAATAGCCTGGCAAGAACCAGCAGCAGGAGAGAGTATGGCGAGTGAAGGAGCAGAGTCAGAAGACGTGGGCAACAGATACTGGTACCCTGGATTGTCTGTTAGCAGCCCAGCATCCCTTCTGCCCCTGCTACATTTACCTCCTGCAGGGGAAAACTCTGGAAATACAATTCTCAAAATCTCTTTCCAATATGTTTGTGGGCTAGAGCCTGCCAAGTGACAGACCTTTGATTGATGCCCAGTGCAGAATGGAAGAGCCATTACTCTCCAGTGGCCACTGAGATCATTGATAGTGACTTCCTTTGGCTTCTGGGGTCCTCCTGGGAGTTGCCCACTGTGGTGCCACAGGTGGCTGATGATTACTGGAGCATCCTTTCCTGTAATCTTTGTCCTTCCTTGTGTCCTGAAAGCTGGAGTCCTGACCTTTACTTCTCGGCTCTTCCAGGGGTTTTTATAAGCCTCTAATGAACTGTATCGTATACCTATCTGTTGGAAACAACAGGGAGTGGCTTCTGTTTTCCTAACTAAATCCTGACTTACCTCAACTGAGAGACCAACTTTTGTATCTACATAATGTGTTCCTTCCACCATCATGTGGCTATTCGTGCAGTTTCAAGGAAGCTGCTGATATTCGCAACCAAATCCATCCCGGGATAATTTGTATGAATCAGTGGTTGAAGCAGAGAGATGGACCTTGCTGCCATAAATTTTACTTTGTATCTACAGACACAAACTGGGCATCTTCTATCCTGAATTTACAACAGATTTCAGAGCACTGATTTATGTGCCAACTGTAGAATCTGAGAAGTAAGAAATGATCTGTAAGGCAATCACTTACGTTCAAATGTCGAGGAAGGTAAATGATCACATCGAATTGGTTTATTTCATTTATAAGTACCCAATTTGATCAGTAGCTCCGGTCCTAATTTCTGTCTGTTAATAAAGAAGACTGCAAAATGATATACATGGGTCTTCCGGGAAGCAGATGCTGAGATAGATTTAGGAATATGAGTAGTTTATGGAGAATAGTGCCTGTGAAAAGAGGAGGGATTGAAATTGGACAAGCAGAGCTTCAGAGCATTATGTAGTCTTACAGAGTCTCGGCCAGCCCAACGGGGTGCGCTGGCGCTAAGATCTCCCATGAGAACAGCCTTGCATTGGGCAGAAATGGTCAAGCCCTAGTACCCCAGCTGTGCTCAGTCTTTTCTTGGGGGTTATCCAGGAAGAGAATGGCTTGGACTCAAAAGCTGAATGCAATCCTGAAGGTGCTGGAGCTGAAGGCGGTCAGCCAAATGTGCTCTTTGTAGCTGAATGGCAAATTCTTGAATGGAGATCCAAGTAGTACACCTTCATGGGTGTCATGGTTCTCAAAAGCATTTTAAACCTTCAGCTATGCAACATTTTTTCCCTCTTTATTCCCACACATTGTTTTAATTTATTATAAGTCGTTAAAGATTTGGGGTGAGAGCCCCTATTCACTTAGCATCTGCAGCAACCTGGAACTGAAGTGATAAAATTTTCAACCAGAACATTCCCTGTCATCTTATCATGACCCATGTTCTTTTTAATTGACAACACCAACAGCTACTCAAATTTAACACAATGAAGACAAATCCCAACTTCTAGAATCATGATGCTACTCCCTAACTACTTCTCAAGCAAGACGCTGAGAATCATCTTTAGTTTCCCACAATTTATTATTCCACAAAAATAAGCAGAGTAGATTTTAGACATTTACTGAGGGCAGATTGTGTGCTAGGTACTTTGGGGGGTACTTTTATAGTTTATTATGTATCCTTATTTTACAGATGAAGAAACTGGAACACTGAAACATTACGACTTATTCACAGTTTTTACGGCCTATAGGTAAAGTTGCTGAGATTCAAATTCAGACATTTTCACTCTGGCCATGTAGGAATAGTCAGGTGAGAGTTTGTGGAGAGCTTTTTATGTGCCTGGTAACAATTTAACTCAAAACAATCTAACAAGGCAAGTCCTCTTATTGACCTCCTTTTATAGAGGAGGAAAGTAGACTAACTGATTAAAGAACTTAGCCAAGGTCAAACAGCTACATGGAAGAGCATGAATTCAAGCTGAGGACTCTAACTTGGGAGCCCATGCTCTTTTAGGCATTTTTTGCAGTGACAACTGTGCAGTGGAGAGCTGATGCTAGCTTGCCGTCTTCAGGTACACTTTTATTTTTATTTTTATTTTTGGCGCCAAATTCTCAGGCCAAGCTTTGGTCATCTTTGAATTGTATAACTTGAACGTTTTCCACTGCCTCCATTACTCTGTTAAGGCTAGAGCCTTTTTTGTTACCCACATCAACCTGTAACATGGCTGTGCCTTGTTAAATACCCAGAGAGGCACATTTTCTGTAGGATTTATTCAACTGCCTTAGCTTAACAGGTTGTATTAGGTTGTCTTATGAGCACTCCCCAAACCTCATTGTACATCCCAGTCTCTAGGAGGGCATTTCGGTAATAAACATCTCCATACCCCACATCAGAGCTACTGAACTGAAATCTTTGGGGTTGGAACCCAGGCATCTGCACTTTTATTACGCATCTCCAGTTGGTTATTATGTATTCAAGTAGGCACTGATCTCCAAACTGTGTTCTGAACAGGCTCAGATGTCAGCAGAAAGGAGGTTTATTAGAGGAGATCCTACATACCCTACCTCAAGCAGAATAACTCCACTTTCAGTTTATTTATACATTGGGGTTCCACTAGATAGTATTTGCTAAAAGTGTTCCATTGCTTTTTGTGAACCACTGCCATTCTCTCATTTGAAAGATTAGAGAAATATGTACAGATCAACTCTATGTATTGTCCTGTCTAATACCTCAGCGGCATCACAAAGTTCCTAATGCTTTTCTTTCCCAGTCCGCTAGGATACTTCTTTTCATTGTGAAAATAATTATTGCATCCCGTCTCTTCTTGATTGTCATAGACAACTGGAATTGAGCTGGAAATACTCCCAATATACCATTTTTAAATCTTTTTCTCAGCACTGAAATCATTGCATGTATATAATTACAAAATGGAAACACCAAAAACAAACAAACAAACAAACAAAAAACAAACAAAAAAAACCCTTAGTTTCTCTCTCTCTCTCTCTCTCTTTTTTTTTTTTTTTTTAAGACAAGGTCTGGTTCTGTCATCCAAGCTGGAGTGCAGTGACATGATCAGGGCTCACCGCAACCTCTGCCTCCTGAGCTCAAGTGATCCTCCCACCTCAGCCTCTCAAGTAGCTGAGACTACAGGCACCCACCGCCATCATACCCAGCTAACTTTTGTATTTAAAAAAACTTAGTTTTTTATTGAATAGGTTTTTATATATCTATATGACCTTCTTTATGTATGTCATTTATATGTTAACAAGTTTTGGGAAAAAGAAGTATTTAATTTGCTTACTATAATATGCAAAATCTGAGTCAGATGTATTTGGAAGCTGCAATCACTATGCTAAAATAATGTTTCTGCCACTTAATGGAATATCAGGTATTTTTTTCCCGTGTTGTAGTGATTATAGACTATACCCCTAAGACTTCATGTTGTTAGTCTAGGGAACTCAGTAGAGAGTGTTGTTTAGGGAATGTGGGTGGACAATATTAAGCACAAATTTCTAATGACGTCTAGAGGTATAATTCAGAGTATACCCATAATATTATGTTCACACAGATAGTTTCAGAATTTTTGCCTGGTGAAAGTGACATGAACATGAAATAAAACACATACTATTTTAAAACTATACTTTATTGTGTATTTATATCACTTTCATATCTGCTAATATGTATCTGAGGAAATTACAAGCACCCTCAAGTGTTTTAACTTCTCAACTAGGGGCAACCGTTGCCACATTTCTCTGTACACAAAGCCTTATGGCTTTCACCCACTGTCTGCAAAGCCCTGTGCGAAATACTTCATGTGCATCATCGCAAACCATCTTTGATAGGACTGCATAAAATAACTATCGCTTATTATCCCATTGACTGATAAGGAAGCCGAGGTCTAGAGATGTTGGGAAACTTTCAAAGGCTATGTTAGGGAATAGGGGCAGTTGGATATAAACCTCAGCAGTTTAATTTTAGAAGCCAAGTCCTACTATAATGCTATTTTCCCCAGTCCTCCAGTGAAATGAACTGTAAATGTCAGCTCACCAATCATTAGCCAAATGCTTTTAATCCTCTCTGTCTTTTCCTATTGCCTTCTTTCAAGGTTTAGGATCTGCCATGCTCTTGTAGAGTACATATTGCCTCTATCACTTTAGAAGATATAACAACTTGGCAGATATATGAATTATTTCAACTCTCTACGGTTCAGGTCTTCTGAAAAATGGGCACATCAACTGTATAGCATTGTTGCAAAAATTAAATGATACAATATGTATAGATGTGCTATATACAGGTCCTAGTCAACTGGCATTCAGTAAATGTTAGCTTGTCTGCTTGCCTGCATTCCTCTTTTTATCTTTGTTAATAGCTCTGCAAAACAAACAAACAGAGAGACACGAAAACCCTAAGCTGCTTTTTATTCTACGTTCATCAAATACGCATAATTGAAGGTGTTCAAGGAAAGAATGGATGACTTTTTGATTGAATGGTGTGGCTGGAATTCAAGCCATTTTGGTGACTGGCTTAACCAGCACTTTATTCACCTTAAATCTCCAATTCTGTGATCCCATGGCAAATCACCAATCAGAACGTGTCATTTTTATCTTTAAAGGATTTAATTACAGGTAAATTTTTTTTCTCCTTTTTTCCTACCTCGTATAGTGTCAAAAACAGAGATACGAGGCAGAACGACTTCCAACTCAGCCACACAAAGGTTGCAGTGAATAAGTAGTACTGCATTTATGTAATAGCCTGGAATTAAAATTGATGATAATAAAGCAGAATGGAAATACATGCTTTTATCTCTATGGTAGTTTGGCTGTTGTCCAGATTGTGATCAATAACTCATTCAAAGGGAGTCTATGTTGCAAGAAATTCACTTAAGTTTATTTGGCTAATTTCTCTATCATTGGACATCTACATTTTGTATTAGGGTTTACTTTATTTGCTGTACTGGGTAAAAACTACAATCTCAGTGTTTTGTTTTATTTATTTATTTATTTATTTATTTATTTATTTAGAGACGGAGTCTCGCTCTGTCGCCCAGGCTGGAGTGCAGTGGCGCCATCTCGGCTCACTGCAAGCTCCGCCTCCCAGCTTCACGCCATTCTCCTGCCTCAGTCTCCCGAGTAGCTGGGACTACAGGCGCCCGCCACCTCATCCGGCTAGTTTTTTGTATTTTTTAGTAGAGACGGGGTTTCACCGGGTTAGCCAGGATGGTTTTGATCTCCTGACCTTGTGATCTGCCCGTCTCGGCCTCCCAAAGTGCTGGGATTACAGGCTTGAGCCACCGCGCCTGGCAATCTGTGTTTTAAACCGGTATAAGTGTATCTCTTGTTCACACAAAGCATAATGTGTGTATTCCTGGTCAGAGATCATCTTCCATGTGGTCATTCCAGGGAAGGACCCAGGGTCCTTCGATCTAGTTTTGTCATCATCTAGAGCTCTGGATTTCTTTACTGTATTCTCTGTATTTCACCAACCTGAAGTCAAAAGAGCATGGAGGATCATGCAGGAGATATTTATGGACTAGTACTTGAAGTTGTATCACTTCTGCCCACATTCCGTCACCCGGAATACAGCCCCATGATCATCTCTAACAGCAGAAGAGGCTGGAAAATGTAGCCCAGTGGTGTGTCCAGGAGACAGGGGAAACAGACTTTGCTGAATACCAGCAGTTTCTGCCATAGGTTATTTTTTGCTATTATAAACAGTGCTGAGATGAACACCATTTTATTTAGTTAGTTTTTACATTTAAATTCCAGTGTACATGTGCAGAATGTGCAGATTTGTTACATAGGTATACGCGTGCCACGGTGGTTTGCTGCACCTGTTGACCTGTCCTCTAGGTTCCCTCCCCTCAACCCCCACACCCCCCAACAGGCCCTGGCGTGTGATGTTCTCCTCCCTGTGTCCATGTGTTCTCTATGTTCAGCCCCCACTTATGATTGAGAACATGCAGTGTTTGGCCTTCTGTTCCTGTGTTAGTTTGCTGAGGATGATGGCTTTTAGCTTCCTCCATGCCCCTGCAAAGGACATGATCTCATTTCTTTTTATGGCTGTGTAGTAGTCCATGGAACACCATTTTATTTCAATCTTTGTTCACATTATTAAACTTGTACTTATTTAAAGTGAAAAATTTGGGTCCAAGACTTACTTTAAGACATATGTTAGCATTTTAATACTGCCCTTCTGAAAACTTGGATTAATTTTTTTCTGCCACCAATATTATGTAATAGTGACTACTTACACATATCCTTATCAACAAGCGTGTTCTTGCAGAATCCTGGTCAATTAGATATGAACATTAGTTTCTTCAATGCAAAACAGTATCTATCCCACAGGGTTGGTGTTATTATCAAGTTATATGGTTGTGAACCTGACTTACACATTATTGTTATCATTTTGAGAGGGAAGTTTGGATAGAACAGGAAGAGCTGACATTCATTTTCAAGTCCTTTCAAAAACTCAGTACCTTTATTTTGTTACCAAATTTGAAAAATTATAAAAAAGGATTTTATTTTCTAAAATGTCCTCTCTTTTCATTCCTCAGTGAGAAACATCAAACACATTCCAAAGTGACAAACTACTCTCTAGGGATTTCTTCTCCTCCAGAAAATTTAAGATGATGGGCATAGGTTACGGATCATTGAAGACTAAGAGCAACGTTGTCAACCAAAAGCTGCCCCTATCTTTAGTTGTCACAGGCATCTCCTGGTCAGGAGAGGAAATGATTTTAACATGGAGCAAGTCTGTTGGGCATTTCTTTAGCAACTATCCTTTTCCTCTTCTAGATTAGTCAGGAAATGCTAATGGCATCCTGAGAGTCCAGCAGCTCGTGTATCTGTGTTACTGTTACAAATGCAATAAAACTGGATGCTGAGATCAGGACTTACCATCAAAATTGTCTATCACTAACATACAAATGGCATTACTGTAGAAAAAATAAGAATAATCACAAAGAGTATTTCAGTGTTGAAAGGAAGGTGAGAAAGTTATCTACATGTTCCAAAAGACATTCAAACTGAACCCCTCAGTAAAACAGAAATTAAACATTAGAAAATAATAACAATTATTGAATGTATGAATATGTACAGATGTATGTATGTGCACACGCTTGTGTGTGTGTGTGAACATGAACATTGCTGACCAGGTTGAAGGGTGGGGCAGGGCGAGGGGCAGAGATTGTTGGAAGAAATAAGGACTGACTCATTGCCTAAGGAGTATTGAATTTAGTAGGGAGATTCTTAAGAAATGGTCATTTTAAGAATACTTACCTAATATGTATTATTAGTGAGAGAAAATTAACAAATTGTAGCCTAAGTTCATAAGCACTAAAATAGCAAATCTTGTCTGTCTCCAACATAAATCTTGTCTGTCTCCAAACATAAATGTCTCCAACATAAACACAGCCAACATACTTAAATTTTGATTAGAGATTAAATTTTGGATAGTTAGATAAGGTTTTTAATTAGTGCTCTCTCATATCCTTTGGTAGGCAGAATAATGGTCTCCCAAAAGATGTCTGTGTCTTAATCTCTGGAACCTGTGAATATGTCACATGATGCGGACAAAAGGACTTTGCAGATATCATTAAGATTAAGGACCTTGAGATGAGGAGATTAACCTGGATAGGGTGGATGGATGGACTCAACCTAATCACCCGAGTCTTCTCCTTAAGATCAGAGAAACTTTCCCAGGTGAGGTCAGAATCAGTGGGCAATGTGACTATGAATGAATGGTTCAAGAGACGCAATATGGCTGGCTTTGAAGATGAAAGAAGATGGCTATAAGCCAAGGAATATTGGTGGCCTCTCAAAGCTATGTCTTCTATAGACTAAAAACGGCAAGGAAACAGATTCTCTCCTAAGTGCCCAGCTGACATCTTAATTTTAGTGCAGTGAGACCCACTGCAGACTTCTAACCTTTAAGCAATATTGAGAACCCAAAGATAATAAATTTGCATTGTTTAAGTTCGTGATACTTTGTTACAGCAGCAGTAGAAAACTAATGCAAACCCTCTCGGAAAGTCCCACCTGGGGAAGGACTTTCCCCTTTATTTACCATACAGTTGTTTTGTTCATGAACAATAGATGGTGCTAGGCATCCATGTTTCTAGTGTTGTCAGCTAGATCCTCTCATTTAACATAATTAAGACCATATGACAACAGTTGAAACATTTATTCTTGAGTCTATAAATCACATTGTTGCAGATTCTGAAAAACTGCATCAGAATAATGATGAATGACAAGAAGTTGGAGATTTGGTTGCTATCATGTAACAGTAACTACTTATTTAAAACCCAAAGAACAATGAAACCTATTTTCTTTTTGTTATATTGAATCATTTACCTCTCTTAAAAATATTAAAATGTAAACCACAACTCTCCTTCAAAACACAGAACGCCCTGAAGCAGCACAGTTACGAAAGTGAATTGGAGATTAGAAAGTAGAGGGGAAAAAACGTCTGCAATAGAAGTAATGCTGCTGTTGTTTGTTTTTTTATCTGTTGTGTGGTGCAACACTTAAGCAGCAAAAGATGACTTTCATTTTTTATTGCAAATTATTCACTATATGTTTTCTTTAATTAATGCCGACTTTCAACAAATGCAGCGTTATTTATGTTTTGTTCCTAGTGGACCAGGTTATATCGATTTGACTATTTGAATAGTATAAAGTATGTGCATATGAAGAATTTTTATATTTGGTGGTTATAACTCTTAAAAGCATGATCTGTGGTGTGGTATTATTATTACAATTATTTAGAGACAGGGTCTCACTCTGTCACCCAGGCTGGAGTACAGTGGTGCAATCAGTCATAGCTCACTGTAATCCCAAACTCCTGGGCTCAAGTCATCTTCAAGCCTCAGCCTCCTAAGTAGCTGAAGTGTACACCAACACATGGGGCTAATTTAATTTAGTTTATTTATTTATTTATTTATTTTTGTAGAGACAGGATTTCACTATATTGCCCAGGCTTGTGATGAACACCTGGCTTCAAGAGACCTTCCTGCCTCAGCCTCCCAAAACTCTGGGATTACAGGTGTGAGCCACCACATAATGTTATTTTTTTTTGCCACTGTTCTGTACTAAATTCTCTTACTCTAATTTAATAAAACAAGTGATTGACATCTTCGGTGTGATGATTCGTGTTGTATAATGGAGCATTTTGATACTCAAGCAAACCCATTATATTAAGAGGAAAAGATGGTACCTTCTGGGCCTGTAGGGAGCAGTGTGTTTGGAAAAATTTAGAAACACTTGGTGATCTCAATATCAGCTCAATCACTATTTTCATTCCTTTTTCGAAAACCATACATTAAATTATTTTTGGAATAAAAGCAAACACAGCCCTGAAGGATGAATGTCTTTCAACTGAAAGTGAAGGCGGGCAAACACATATCCACTCAGAAAAACCACAAACTCACGGGAACTGAACATTTAACGCCCTGAAATTCTAAGACCACAGACTAGAAATATAGATAATGACAGGACTATCAAGGGGACAACACATAATGTCAAGGAGACATCTTACTTCCGTCTCGGTAAGTGACTTCTTAATCTCTTTTAAGCACAATTCAAGACTTCTCCTGAAAGCCTCCTCCACCACTCAAGGGCCAACGAGGAAGACATCACTCCTCTATAGGTAAAAAGAAGGGATCACAGGAAAGACAATATATTTGCACAGTGGCTACCCCAAATCACTGTTTATTCTGAGCACACCTGTTTTCTACTTGGGCTCTTAAATTAGTGAAATTAAAGAAATGTTCAAAGAGACTAAATCATGTGACTGAAAAGAAATACAAGTCATTAAGGGCCACACACACATGAAGAAAGATATGCTTTAAACATTACAATTAATTTGTAAAATCTACTTAAGTAAGGAAGAAACCAAAGCTGTGATTTCCAATTGAAGAATCAGGGAACTGGCAAAAGTTTTAATTTTCAGCAGTGTCATAAAACAGGAGAGCATTTTATTATAAATCCAATGTTGCGGGCAAAATGTTCCCACAAGCAAATATTAGGAATTTATAGAAATTATTTACATTATATTTGTGTGCTTCATAGGAGCAGGGTGACGAATTGTGTGTGATGAGTGATAAAAGTGAAGCAGGGTGGGAGGGAGTAAGGGTACAGAGATAAGATGGCCAATGGATGAGGCTGGTGTCTAAGGGATTATAAGAAACCAGTTTCATTTAAAACTGACTCAAATGACCACCAGAGGGACTCCAAAGTTCACTCATTGATTCTATACTTCAGGCAAGAACTGTTTTAGAAGATTCATACATGGTGTACTCATACACCATGCTAAATAGTTAAAATATAGATAAAATACAGCAATAGGTGCTAACCATCAATTCAGAGAAAGAAGCTCAGTTGCTTAAAATTGAGAGCTTTCAAAGATCAACAATGGAGGCAAGAAAAAAACCCTAATAATCAACAATGAGAGATCTGTTAAATAGCTAAATTTGGTCTATGTTTCCTGCTAATGATCTAAGACACTGTTAGGCAGGCAGGGTTTTATTTCTCTGGATTTTCAGTGTCTCCGTTCTGCCAGAAGATGTTGCTCCAATATAGCTAGGCTTTGGAGGACAAAGTAATGTGGCATGAAATGTGGGCAGACTGGGTAAAAATGTAAACTGTGTAAGTATGTAGAATTAAGGCACAAAGATATCCATTATATGGGAAAAGAGGGCCTTACTGTAGTATGTGTCCCCACTATAAATAGTTTAGCAAAATGTAAACATGAAATATTTCCCCAGTGATATTTGCAGCCACATAAACAGTAGCCCTACTTTTCTTTTCATTAAATCTCATTTCTTAATAAAGGGACTTCTGTAGGGTAAAATCTGGGCAAAACAGAATGATCTGTAACTTTTTTATAACCAAGTATAGCATACATAGAATAAAAACTAGAATTTAAAATCAGCAGCTTTCTTTTTTCTTTTCTTTCTTTCCTTTTTTACAAACACAGCTTTGCTTTAATGTATAAAATCCCATATGTTATAGAAACAACCACAGTGGGTACATTAAGGAAGACAAACTAACAAAGGATTAAAGAAACTGGAATACAGTTCTCTTTTCAATAGAAATAGGTTTTTTTCTGATATTAAAGTAAGCAAAATTCAAACCGAATACTTCTTTTAAAAATCTCACATATGGTCATTCAAAAATTTAAACCTGATTATTAAAAAGAATGTCTTTTAACTGAGTTAAAATGCAATTTTACTCAGACTTAATCCAGAATATGTTAATTTTACTTTCAAAATTCAGATCAGGGCAACTATTTTTTCAATGAAGATGTTTACACCACAGCAAGCAAAATAAATCAAGCATTTTCAATATGGGACTGCAGCTTACCCTGAGTGAGCTCAGCAAAGGTAAGCAAACCAAGATATACTAAGACTTAGAGATACTACAGTCTCCTTTTAGATATTAGGTTTCAACCTTCCTCCTCTTCATTCTTTAAAAAAATAAAATTGGTAAAAATGAATCAATGGAATTTGTGAATGCCCTTTCCAGCCAGTTTTGCCCTGTTTACACTTACTTTGAAATGTTGGCCCAGGCATGATTTTGTCTAGAAAGTTTTCTCTGACTCCTAGGAAAAGAGACACTGAAAACAGAATAGAGACCCTGAAAATCTACAGAAATAAAACACTGCCTTCCTAACAGTGTGACGCCCCATTGGTATTACAGAGTACCCTGTACCTGTTTCCGCCACAGCATTTATTCTATGATAAACAGGGCCATGTCTTATTTGTCTAATGCTTGGCACCATGCCTGCAAGGTAGACAGATGTTGACTAAATGTTTCTATGACTGAGCTAAAATGAAATTAATGAAGACTCCAAAAATAGGTCAATTAGTTCTTTGGCAATCAGTTTTCAGTTTCCTTCAATCCACGATTGTAACAACCTTAGCAGAGCTTTGTAGAAAGTCAAGACTCCTGCTTGTTAAAACAAAGCAAAGCAAACTCTGCAGGGACAGACCTGATTAAGGAAGGCTGCCCCTAGTTGTGTTTGAATATTGTGTTGGCAATCAAAATAGCTGCAGAAGAGGTCAGTGGGATTGTGCCTAGGGTTTGGAAGATGAAAAGGGAGAAAGTATCAGGGCTAACAACCAGATTTAAAAGCTCTGAGAGTTCCATGGAAAAAAGAAAAAAACCCAAAATTTTGGAAGAGTGTAAAACACAGTCTGAGAATACATTTATTTTATTCTATCTTAGATATGTGACTGACAGGAGATATGGGGAAGTACTTAATACTTGAATTCAGTTCAAGAATGTTAGGCCAAAAAAAAAAAAAAAAGGAAGAAAAAAGAAAAACCACATAAAATTGCCCTAATAGGTTTTGACTGTAGAATTGAAAAAAGCAATTACAAGACTTCAGTACAGTAATCTTTCAGGTCAAAGTCAGAGATGTAATTTATTGTTTTGAATGTTTTACTTCCTCAATTTTAAAAAATTTTTCTAAGGTGCATTATTTTTTCCTCTGTTGAAGCTCTATACAAGCACCCTTATTTCTATCATCAACTCTGATATGTACGGAAAAATTCTTGATTAATCCAGAGAAAATTCTGGTCCAATGACTAAGCCACAAAGCATTTTAAAAAGAAATGTTTGTGTTTATTTCATAAGTAACCATTTTCTATTGTATATGAAGGAGTTAAAAACTAGTGTATAATCTCATGACAGCTTTCATTGATCCAAAAAGAAACTCAATAACAGGTTTGATTCTGTTTGGGATGGAGTAAATTGCTTATTTTAAGGTTATTTCCTAACTATTTCTAGGCCCTTAAATTGTAGTGAACTAATAATCTGAATGAAAAACAAGCAATATTTCCTCAACATGGAGACTGGATCCTTAAACTAAGATAGCAGCCAGTGGAGTTGCCTTTTCCATAGGGAAGAGACATTAATAAATGGCTAAGTCTATGCAATACATAATGAAAGGCAGTTTTACACTTCGTATCCTTATCTAAGGGAAAACTATTTTTAGTAATTAAGATTGTGATGTGATCTGGTAGAAAATTTTACACACTAATTAGATTAAGTGAAAAGCATGCAAATCTATGTTAACTTTATGTTAGGTAGGCACAGGCTATTCATTCACAGGCTATTCACAGGCTATAGACACAGGCTATACATACTGAATGCCTACATGTGCCATGCATGCATGTTCCAAGTACACTTGTCCCTCGGTGATATGGCTTGGCTGTGTCCTCACCCAAATCTCATGTTGAATTGTAGCCCCCGTAATTCCCACGTGTTGTGGGAGGGACCCAGTGGGAAATACTTGAAACATGGAGGTGGTTTCCCCATACTGTTCTCATGATAGTGAATCAGTCTGATGTTTTTATGAGGGGTTTCCCTCTTCCCTTCGGGCTCATTCTCTCTCTTACCTGCCACCATGTAAGACGTACCTTTCATCTTCTGCCATGATTGTGAGGCCTCCCCAGCCATGTTGAACTGTGAGTCGGTTAAACCTCTTTTTCTTTATAAATCACCCAGTCTTGGGTGTGTCTTTATCAGCGTCATGAAAACGGACTAATACACTTGGTATCTGTTGATTAGTTCCAGAACCTCCTTTGGATACCAACGTTCAAAGATGTTCAAGTCCCTGATATAAAATACTTATGCAATGCTTTGTAAACAATGGTTATACTGTATTGTTAAGGGAATAAGGACAAGAAAAGTTTGTATATATTGAGTACAGATGCAGTGTAAATTTTTTATTTTTAGATTTTATTTTTAATATAAATTCAGACGGCACATGTGCAGGTTTGTTACATGGGTATATTCTGTGATGCTGAGGTTTGGGCTTCTAATGAGCCCATTGCCCAAGTAGTAAACATGGTACCCAATAGGTAGCTATTCAACCCTTGCCCTCCTTCTCAGATGCATTTGTTTTTTCCCAAATATTTCCAGTCCACCATTCCATCTCTATGGATGTGGAACCATGGATATGAAGGACTAACTGTACTTGGGATACATGAGTGAACCAGACAGACAAAGATCCCTGCCTTTGTGAAGCTTGCATTCCAGCAAAGGGGTCACAGGATAAAAGCCATGTAGCTAGAGCTGAGTGAGTGAGGGGGAGGGAAGTAGACAATAGGTCAAAGGGGTCTGAGGGGGCCAGAACATGTGGGCCTTGCAGGACACTGTTAAGGACTTTGATTAAACTCTCAGCAAGATGAGGGCTGCAACCTGGCTTACTTTGGAAAAGGATCCTTCTGGTTGCTGTTTTGAGCACAGACAGGCAGACAGGCCTGTTAGTCGGTAATTCGGTTATCCAGATGAGAGATGATGGTAGACTGGACCAGGGTGGTAGACACAGAGATGGTAAGAAGTATTGAACTCTGGCTATATTTTGAAGGTAGAGTCAACAGAATTTTCTGCCAGATTAGATAGAGGCTTTGTGTGAGAGAGGTAAGGATAACTGGAAATACGATATGGAGAACTGGAAGAAATGGGCTGGTGCCGTAGGTATAGACAACTCTTCTGGGAAGAATTCACAAAGAGAAGAGCAAAGAAATGGCATTTTAATCATAGGAAATATAGGATCAGGAGAAAGTCATTTTATTTTTAATTAGTTAATTAATTAATTTATTTATTTTGAGACAGAGTCTTGCTCTGTCGCCCAAGCTGGAGTGCAGCACACCTAGCTTAGTTTTGTATTTTTAGTAGAGATGAGATTTTGCCATGTTGGCCAGGCTGGTCTCGAACTCCTAGCCTCAAGTGACCTGCCTGCCTTGGCCTCCCAAAGCGCTAGGATTTACAGTCATGAGCCACCATGCCCGGTCAATTTTAGATGGGAGAAATATCAGCATGAGAATATGTGAATGGGATGATCCAGGAGAGAGACAAAATTTAATGATGCTCTAGAAAGGGGAGAATTATTGCAGTGATGTCCCTTTGTGGGCTAGAGGGGTCCAAGTGTCAAAAGTCCAAGTGGAGGGTTCAGCTCTAATAGGAAACTGAGTCTGGATGATGCATCTATGAGAACTGGCAGGGAGAGAGCATATGTAACTGTGGTGGGACTGGAATTCTACTAAAGATCTGCTGGACGCAGAGCTCAAACTTTATGCACTTTGCTATGCTGAAGGAAGAGAAAATGGAGCTAATCATGACATTAAACCATCCACTTTGACGATGATAAATGTGTCATAGTCCATGGAATGTAGAGAAGCATCATATTGTCTTGGAAAGTAGACGCATCAGAAGACTTCCCGGATCTCCCATGGGGTGTGTGTGTGTGTGAGTTATCATTTGTAAAGTGAGAATGCAGTGCTTTAAGTTATGAAAAGATGTACGAAACATACTCTAATACTCAAGGGTATTAACTGCCCCAAGTCCTTTGTACTTGTTATTGCCTCTGTGTAGAATACTTCTCCTCCAGTTCTTTGCACATCTCCCTCCTTTTTATCATTCCTGTCTCAGTTCAGTGAGGTCCTCTTTGACCACACTGAAGTGATCCCCACTCCCTATTGCCTTAATCGTTCTCTATCCCATTACTGTATCTTATTATCTTCTTAGTACTTACACATATTTAAAATGATCGTGCATAATTATTTTCCTATTTAAACATTATTTGTCTTCCCTTGCTGAAATGTACACTTATAGGGGGCAAGAACTTTGTTTTTTCTTCCCAGAGCCTAGAATAGTGCCTAACACATAATGAGTCTTCAGGAAGTATCTATTGAAAGAATGACTGAATACTATTATTATCCAAATCAGAGATTACATTCCAAAATAAAATAACAATTTAAAGAAAGTCCTAAGTAACTGTTAGTTTCATTACTTAACTCTGCACAGCAATAACGAATGACTTTAACTCAGCATCAGCTTCCAAAATAGTTCACCAACCATTCCCCTCTTCTGTGATTTCCCTCCAGGAGAAAAATCTTATTTGATACGCTTAACAACTGTATTAATTCATCACCGTGACAAACATGAGAGAGTTGTAGCAAATTGCATGTGTTTGGAAACATTCAATAAGTATTAAGTAAAGAAAGGAGACTTCTCTCTTATTTTAATAGAGTTAGGTGTCTCCCTTCTTAGAAAATGTTAATGTTCGCCGGGCGTGGTGGCTCACGCCTGTAATCCCAGCACTTTGGAAGGCCGAGGCGGGCGAATCACGAGGTCAGGAGATTGAGATCATCCTGACTAACATGGTGAAACCCGGTCTCTACTAAAAATATAAAAAATTAGCCAGGCGTGGTGGCGGGCGCCTGTAGTTCCAGCTACTTGGGAGGCTGAGGCAGGAGAATGGCCTGAACCCGGGAGGTGGAGCTTGCAGTGAGCCGAGATCGTGCCACTGCACTACTTACGGCCTGGGCGATACAGTGAGACTCTGCCTCAAAAAAAAAGAAAGAAAGAAAAAGAAAATGTTACTGTTCCTTTCTTATTTTGCTTGATTACAATAAAGAAATACTATGACTTAAGAGAATGTCTAGGAAGGGAAGTGTACTCACAGTCTGGGCCCGGGGCCCAGTAGGCTGTTCTCCCTTTTAAAAGAGCTTTTAAGAGACAGTCCTTGCAACACCTTAATCCTCACCAAGAGTTCATGTGATTGTGCATGACTCCTTTTATGTCGTATGAACTGAGCTCTCAAAAACGGGAAAATCATATGTGGTGGTCATTAGGCCTTTGCTTCCCAAAATCCAGTTATTTTCCAGTGAGGTTACAACACCAGAACTTGTCACAGAAAAATTAACACACAGCTTTTGCTAATGGGTAGACAGGGAAGCAAGGTGCGAATTGACCCACTACGTTTGATAATAGATGACTATAAAGTGATAAAATAGATTTATGGAAGGACTGTGGGCTAATTTTCCCCCTCTACCCCCACAGCATTTCTTTACTTCCTATGTTAACAGATGTGGTGTGACTTGCAGGATTTCTTTTTTGCAGCAGAAAATAAAATTTCTCTTATTTCAAATACTATAGCTATCTTGCTTTCCCTCTTTCTTTTCTTCCGTTTCCCTTCCTTTCTCATTTCCTTCCTTCTTTCCTTTCTTCATCTTTCTGTCCTTCATTCCCTTCCTTCTATTCTTTCTCAGATGCAGCCTTTCTACATAATGAGATCTCTCAAGGAGACTGTAGTCCATCCTTCTTAGAACTTCCCAAGAAAGTGGAAAAATTCTAAAGTAAAAGAAAGTCTATCTTCCTTGCATTTCTGTTAGAAGGAGATTTTCATCATCTGTTTGCTTCCCTGTCTGAGCCTTCAGAGCCCTGTGTGCAGCTGCAGAGATAAGAACTGTGAGTTATGCCATAGAGTTGACTCTGACCATGGTGATGGCCCAACAAGCAACCATGGGAAAGAAAGTCTATAATTTTCCTTTTCTTCCCTACACTGGGGCACCAAAGTCTAAAAAGGTAGAAATTCTTATCGGAGTCTCTTAATTACTGAGAAGATGTTTCCAAGGAAGACCATGTGGATTTGAAGCAATTAAAATCAAGTTCATTTTCTCATGGAAATATAAAATGCAACTGCCTCATCATTTATTATCCATATTTCTAGGCTTTTGTACAGGCTGTATCAGCCCTTATCTCTTTGGTTATAACTGTTTACCTGCCTTCCTCACTAGACTATGGGTTTTTACAGAGTAAGTTATCTTAGTTACTTTGAATTCCCAGGGATTATATAGTATGGATCACATAATAGACGGTGAGTAAACGTTTTGGCAATGAATGAATCAATAAATGAGTTACATTCAAGTATACTTCTTACTGAATTCTGTGTTAAATTTATGCCACGCAATCTGTCACGGTGCCCCAGGACTGCGCATCCGCGGTCCTCCCTCAGTGGATTGGCCTGGAAAACTCTGTACTGCCTTTAGCAGATGGTGATATGTGAAAGGTACAAACTACAGACTAATTCCAATCGAGTAGGTTTGCAAGAAACTTCAGTGCATGACCACCAACAGGCAGAGAAAGATTCCTGAAACAAAATTGCAAATACATTTATGTGGAACATTGCCATTTTCAAACTGCTTTCACTCCCAAAGAAGTGATTCTGTACAGATGTTTTTCAATATGAATGACATATTTCTGCAAAAGTATCAATATTGTGATCTCTTCTCCTTCATTTAAAAAAAGTAAAGCCAAAATTATTTATATAATTCTTCTTGGACCAGTCAGTTGTAGTTGATACCAAGGACACATAGTTTCTGATGATGGAGTCAAACTAGTAGAACATAGGATAGGTATGATTCGGTAGAACTTGCCCTGTCACCATTTCAATTCCATCCTCCAGGTTGGAGAAGAGTCATTATTTGGACACCTTATGAAATCAGGGCGTGATGGAGGAAACTGATGGATGAGTAGCAATAGTATGACCGTACTTTTTTTTGTGATCAAATAGCAGTGTTTGGGTCCAGACTCTATTTTACAAAAGGAGGGGACAAAAACAATCTAGCAGTATTTACAACAAACTCACAGAGCACACACGATATGCTCATAAACTGACCCATCAGTTTGTTGCTTGACCTCAGCAACAGGAGGTCAATGTGATTTCATCACCCAGACCTCCACATTCAGAAGATCTGGGGGTGGATACATTGCTGGCCGTATAAGGAATAAAAGTAATGATGTTAAGTTTTTAAAAGAGAATATATTGTAAACTGTTATTTCCTCATTGCTTTTGATAGAGGTTTTTGTTTATTTGTCACCCCTCTCCAAACAAAACAAAATCCAAGCCATTGAGGATGAGGATGGAAATTTTGTACAAACAGTACAGCTTTTCTTGAACTTCAATAGGGCTGAAACAACTTAAATCTTCATGCCAAAATCAGTGCTCATGTCTGTCTCATAAAACTTAGAGAAGACTGTAACTTAACGCAATGTAGATTGTAAGAGGAATTGAAGAATGATGAATCAGTCTGGCACAGGGCATACTGGGGAATAGCTTAATAGGTATACATTGAAATTTTATCACATGATTGAAAGCTAAAAATTAGAGTTAGGAGAAATAAGATCAAGAAATCTATTGTACAGCATGGTGACTATAGTGAGTAATATACTGTGTTCTTGAAAAATGCTAGGAGAGTGGATGTAGTGTTCTCACAACACAGATGATAACTACATGAAGTAATGCATATATTAATTGGATAGATTTAGTCATTCCACAATTTATATATACTTCAAAGCATCATGTTGCACACAGTAAATACATATTATTTTATCTGTCAATTCTTTTTCTAAAAAAGTTAAAAATCAGCCATTAATTTCCTTTGATTTACCTCTTTTCTTCAGTTTCATTTTGAAATAGCAGCAACAATGTATAGACATTGGGTATAAACTCATCTTTCCCAAGGACAAATGATCAGTAAGGGAGGGTTCACGTACATACATTTAACCAATTTGGATGGCAATTCATTTTTTTTTTATCGTTAGGAAGAATCTTGATTGTGAAGGTGGATTTTAAAGCAATGGCTCCTGAAATCCTCCAGGATAAAGCAGTAACATACTGTTGTATATATAGATTTTAAAAAATCAGATTTGCAGGGTCAAATGGTCCTTTGAAAGAAAGTTAATTTTATGTTAATATGATTCATGTAGTCACAATTATCCAGGTTACTGAATCAGACTTCCATTTTCCTTTGCCTGAGAAGTAGGGTGGCCTCTTTTTATGATACAGTTCCCCTTGAGCCTCCTAGTATATAAGTTATCAAAGTGAACAAACACTTAAACCTTCTCCAAGCCCCACCTGCTGAAATGGAGTTTTGTAGAACTTGGCATTGGCATTTAGCTATAGTCAACTCCTGATTGGTTATGTGGGTGGATAATATTGATTATTAATATTAAGCTGGGCTGGGTGTGGTGGCTCACACCTGTAATCCCAGCACTGTGGGAGGCTGAGGCTGGAGGATGACTTGAGCCCAGTAGTTAGAGATCAGCCTGGGCAACACAGTGAGACCCCTGACCCCCATCTCTACACACATAAAAAAAAATTAGCCAGGCATGGTGGTGCAAGCCTGTAGTACCAGCTACTTAGGAGGCCGAGGTGAGAGGATCACTTGAGCCCAGGAGGTTGAAGCTGCCGTGAGCTGTAATTGCACCACTGCACTCCAGTCTGGGTAACAGAGTGAGATCCTGTCTAAATTAAAAAAAAAAAAAAGAAAAGAAGAAAAAAGAAATAAAAAGAAAAAAAGATTACAGTGATTTTTTTTTTCACTTAGGAACGTTAATCACATAGAATAGACTGAAGGTTAGACGTTTTGGCCAATGTAGCACCAAGAGAGAAGTTTCTTGATACCTTTTTATTGTTAATACATGAGAAATGTGCTTTCAAGTTTGTTGTGTGTCTGTGGGCAGTTTGGTGCGTCTTTAAACAGACAACTGGATTTCTTTAATCTTTTTTTGTTTTGTTTTGATGGAGTCTTGCTCTGTCCCCCCGGCTGTAGTGCAGTGGCATGATCTCGGCTCACTGCAGTCTCTGCCTCCTGGGTCCAAGTAATTCTCCTGCCTCAGCCTCCCAATAGCTGGGATTACAGGTGCCTGCCACCATGCCTGGCTAATTTTTGTATTTTTAGTAGAGACAGGGTTTCACCATGGATTTCTTTAATCTTATGTAAAGTGCTGTGCAAATGTAGCTCAAGTCCATTTTTCTAACCAAATAGCTCCTTCTAATTCCAAAAGCAGAGACTGAAACAAGGACTTGGGTACAGGTAGCATTTTGGAAGGTGAGAGATCAGGAAGAGTGAGACAAGAATCACAGAAATTCTATGAAGTGTGTGTTTCTGAGCGGCTTGCTGTTGTGGACAATAGGGGCTTAAACTTTTCAAGAACCATGTACATTGCTTCTCAGAATTATTCCTCTGAAGGACATGGAGGTGAGGCACTTAGCTCACATTACTGTGAATTCTCCCCAGGGACATTCTCTCCTGCATTTCTGGGTTTGCCCTCTGGGCAGCTTGAGCAAGCTTTGGAGGCCTTGGGAAAGAGCTTGAGACTAGAAAGCTGAGAGACAGTGGGCACTCAGGCTGGGAGGCTCTTGGTTTACATGAGAACTGCACTGCCCTCCCTGTTGCAGGTACAACCCAAGGTGAATTGAGAGGAGATACTGTGGAACACCAAAAGCATGTACTTCAACCTCCTATGTAGACTTTTTGAGCCATAGCTGAATAAATTTTATTTTAGTACATGTTTCCCTTAATGAACCTTCTAGTAAAATGGATGCTCCAGGAAACATGTTGATCTTGGAGTGTTGAGTAGGCCCGGCATACCCATTTAGAAGGCCGGAAATAAAATTGGATTTGGAAATCAGAGTGGGATATGCAACTTGCCTAGGAGTTCTCCAGGGTTGGTGGGCACAAGCAGCACTCAATGGTTTCAGGAGCAAAGGTAGCTTCAGACTCGTTTTTCAGCTGTCCCCTAAGCCTTCCCTTAGCTTCTCCAGATTATATTCATCTCTCCCTTTTAGTTTTTACCATAGAACTTGGAGTTTTATTACATTTTCTTTCATTGCTGAGAACTCCCTGGGGCTTGAGATATGACTGTGGATCACACGACTCATAAGATCAGAAGCCTGACCCAGGCTCTCTAATTCTAAGGCCAGTGCAATTTCTGTTAACCAAGCTTATCCCAGAGAAACAAAAACTGGCTGAAAGATGGAAAATATGGTCCAGATGAAGGTCTGTTCAATCAAATAGTATGTTACACACATTACAATGTATTCACAGGCTGGGGGGCTTTCTCAAGAATAGAGTCCAGAAAATTAGTCTGCGGAAGGCAGTTTGGGGTTTGGTCTCTATCACTTAAGGGAAGAGGTAAAAACATGTGTTGAGTGCTTGCTCTAAGGATGGTGTTAGCGTAAGCTATTTCTGTACAGGTGATTATTGTTATTCACAGTAGTTAAATTTTATAAAGTTGCTGTGAACCCTGAAATAGCAAATACTGAACCATTGCTCCTAGGGGAAATACAGGGTTAGGTTCCTGCAAGCCTCTGGTCACAGCATTGTTGTTAATTGGTCAATACATAGCCATGTTTTATGTGTGTTTCTGTTTAAGGACAGAAATCAATATATATTGTTAATTCATTACATTGAACTTTTGGCCAACGGCACTATGGCTTCATGCCTGAACTTAGCTTATCTAACATGCACATTTTCTCTAGAAGGCATGTCACAGCCTTCTTGCACTTAGGAACACTAGATAGCACTTCAGCACTATGTTTGTGGAGGCATTCCAAACAAGGAAATTACCAACAAAACCCACAAAAATGCAAAAAATGTGGCACTAAGTAGACCAGGAAAAGGACACTTGTTTACAGTATGAGAGCTGAAACAAGAGGCACACCTGGTTCAACCTCAGCTGAACGTGGATTCCAGGTGACTCTATGTTTTTTGCCACTCGGTGCATGTCTGAGAACGACCACAAAGGCCCCACAAGCATTGCTTTTGAGATTACAAATAAACGTTAGCAAGTAGGGAAATTTGCAAATAGGGAATACACAAATCATGTAGATTGACTATACGTATCTCATTTAATCTCCATAAAACCTCTGAGCATTTCCCTCCATTTATAGGAGAAAAAAGTGAGATAACTAGTCCAAAGTCACAAAGCTAATGTGAGGGCAACAGGAATTTCATAGTTATTGTTGTTTTCTTTTTCCAATTTAACTGTAAGTAATTCAATATGTATCTTAAAGATGATGTATCTTTTAAAAACATAAACACAATGCCATTATCACACCTAAAATAGTAGTTTCTTAATATGAAAAAGTCACTGTTAAGAGTTCTCCTATTTCTTCCTAAGTCATTCTTTTACAGTTGGTTTGGGGGATATGTCTCTTAATTCTCGTTTAACTGGTAAGTTCTACTTCTTTCTCCCTCACCCCACCCCTTGGAATTTATTCACTGAAAAACAAGGCACACTGGTAGGCCAAGGTAGGAGGATTGCTTGGTTTGAGGAGTCTGAGACCAGCTTAGGCAACATAGCAAGACTCCATCTCTACAAAAAAATTTAAAAATGAAAAATTAGCCAAGCATGGTGGTGAGCACTTGTAGTCCCAGCTACTCAGGAGGCTGAGGTGGGAGGATCTCTGGAGCCCAGGCTGCAATAAGCTATCATTGTGCCACTGCACTCCAGCCTGGGTGGGAAGGAAGGAAGGAAGGAAGGAAGGAGGGAAGGAAGGAAGGAAGGAAGGAAGGAAGGAAGGAAGGAAGGAAGGAAGGGAGAAGAAAGAGAGAGAAAGGAAGGAAGGAAGGAAAATGCAATCATTATCTTTCCTGTGTTTCCATTTTCTCCCCAACAGCAACAAAGTTCATAAAAAACTTGAGGCCCAACTTTAGTAATCATAAAAGGTCTTGTTAACATAGCTAACTCAATACCTATTTTCTTATTTGTTGTCTGTTCTCATCTTTCCATTCTATTCCTATTGTCTCTTCATTAAGTTTCTTTCAATTCATTTATATTTTTTCCATGATTGTATTGCATGCATTATTATAAGCCATCTCAAAAAATTTTTCTTTGCATATGCAAGAATATTCCTATAGACATATATGTGGAAACAAACTTGAGTCCACTTGGCTCTAAAGCTGAGGTTTTTCTATTCTCCTTGTTGTCAACCTCTGGGCTTTATTTTCCCACCAACCTCATCTGGTAAATGGGTATGCTAACAATATTTACTCTCTTGCTAGAGTTGCATTTGGAAGAAAGAAGATGGTCTATGAGCCTGACACACATACTTAGATACTAAATGTTTGCTGAATGAGAGACTAAATGAATGATTAAATGGAAATGCATCCTAAACCATAAAAATGCTATATAAATGTTGTTAAAAATTACAAATGATTGAATAAAACAGTCCGAACAGAGAAAACAGAATTCTCTCTCAGGATAAAATTGTTGTTGCTCACTTGTAAAGCTAACTTCATTAAGGAAGCAGATGATTTAAGGCTATGGGTTTTTCCCTTTCTTCTCTACCTCTTGTCATTTTCTTGCCCATGAAAACTACCAGGATAGAGGAGTAGAGAAAGGAGGTAAAAGGTCAGCTGATCTTGCCTTTCTGTTGAGGATCTGGAAGGCAGTTTCTGCCAGGGACAATGTATAAATTTATTGAGATTGTTGTTTTCTTTGACTTTCAATTATTTATCTTTTTTCTGTCCTTCACACTAAAATGTAAACTTAATGAGGGCACGAGTTTGTAATTTTGTTTATTGTCCATTTCCTTTCCTACAATGGATCCTGATTAATAGGTGCAGGGCTCCTGATTAATAGGTGCTCAATAAATATTTGTTGAATTGATTCTTAGACGTCACTGATGCCTTGATTATAGTTAGATCTGGTTTATGAATGCAATGGACAGGTTAGTCACAGTGCTGGCCAAAGTTCACCTCTCCTTCTAAGAGAAGTTGTCATGCTCCTGGTTTTCTCTACTAAGAAGGATGTCTTAAGGTTTCTCCTAAGCAGGGGTGGCCATGTTTTACACCCTAAATCTCCTCCATCTTCCATCTAAAGATATGCACCTGAACCAAAATTAGTCAAATCCATAGTACTGCCAGTGACATATGGGCAGTACTCAAAATCTCACCTGAAGAAGTTCGATGATGGGAAAACCATGAAGGGCCAAGAGAAGACTAAAGCTGTGAGTAAGCCAAAGTTATGTGTATGCAGAAGCTGTAAAAATAGAAGCCAAGAGACAGTAAAGAAAAGGCATTTGATCGAGGGCGACAAATTTGGTTGATAATGACAAGAATGGGTAAACCAAAGACAGAGAAGGGTTGAGTGACTTATGGCAAAGCTTTGATAAGTTTCTATGCCTTAGGAGGTGTCTTAGGTCACGTTTTCTGGAAACAGATTTGAGGTGGGAGGCTTGTGTGCAGAAGAGAAAGGGAAGCAGAATTAGGCAAAGGGAGAGACTGAGCTCTGATGCCTCAGAGCTACACCTGATCTAATGGGAGTTCTTGAGTTGGGAGGGCCATCAAAGTTGTGCCTGAGTGAAGTGAGGGGCATAGACCAGTCCTTGTATATGGGTTGCTTCCTATGGAGGCTCGTAACCTTGGGGACTCATGACTCGCTTTGGCCAAGGGCGATTTGTGGAGAGAGTCTCCACGATTAGGCATCACTCACAGTAGTGGGCAGGGGAGGTAAGAACCTTAGTCTTGAAAGGGAGGTCCAAGCATTGAACCCTGGTATCCACAACATGAAAGTGTCAAAATAACTCCATTTGCAGCACTGTCTTAGATCCCTCTTGGTATTTTCTTTTTTTTTTTTGATGGAGTCTCACTCTGTCACCCAGGCTGGAGTGCAATGGCGCGATCTCGGCTCACTGCAACCTCCATCTCCCAGGTTCAAGTGATTCAGCCTCCTGAATAGCTGGGATTACAGGGGTCTGCCATCACACTCAGCTAATTTTTGTATTTTTAGTAGAGATGGGGTTGTTAGTTAGGCTGGTCTCGAACTCCTGACCTCAGGTGATCCACCCACCTTGGCCTCCCAAAGTGCTGGGGTTACAGGCATGAGCCACCACACTCAGCCCTCTCTTGGTTTTAAACTATACTTTTATCTCTGTGAAGCCGAGATGCATGGCTGTTCTTAGCTCCCCCAAAGATTCCTGTCTCAGGTTGTATATATACATATCTGCATATAATTACCTCTCCTCTCATTTCTTCAAGTTGCTTGAGTCTCTTACCTAACATGAGAAGCGAATCCTTTCTATCAAGCACTAAAGAGATGGCCACGAATATTAAAGGATGAATGCTGGCTGGAATAATACAATTAATATAATCAGTTTTGATATTAATAGACCCACTAACGTTAAATCAATACTGGACCTTCCTACTTATGAATGAATTCACTGAAATCTATGAATCCTGTACCTACATAATGGATATTGATTCTTTCTTTATGAGAATTTCAGACAGTGGAATAGCCATAAGGGCAAGGTTTGGATTGATTTCTATAAGTAAGAGAGATAATTCTAAGAAAGTTGCCAAGGCCCTGAAGGTACAAAGGCTGAAGTGACAGAACAATTTTAGGGAAGGTCTGTCTGCATGGCCTATTGGCTTCAGGATGACCTTTGGAGCTAGAAAGGTACCACCACTGTATTACCTTGGGCAAGTCCCTAAACCACTCTGATTCTCTGTCTTTCATTTCTAACATCGAGATTGCAATGCTTTACCCAAAGGGTTGTTGTGAGAACTGAGTGAAATAATATTTGTGTCCCATGATGGTGCTTAGTATATAGTAGCCATCCTTTCACCGTTATCACAGCCAGTTCTACGGACTGCCTGGACTCCTGATTCATCTTGCCCTGCAATTGAGTGTAATGAATACTCCTGGGTATGGCTCTTCCTTATCCTTCAGCCACATTCCAGGTGCTCTACAGCTGCTTTGGGAATATGCAGGGGGAAAAGAATCCAAGGACCTAAAGAGAACCTTTAACTTAGCCAAGTCTTCCCAGTAAATCACAACAGGCCCGAGAATTTCCTTGCCTGCCTCAACCCCTTACAAATGGCTCAGACTGAGGGCCTCTGCCAGTGGCGGATCTGGTTAATTCAGCAGCACTCCTGGGTTATAGTATGCTGGATCTCCTTTTCCTCCTTTGATCTAGGTGCATCTTTTGAGCTCTTCAGAATACCAGGAAGATTCCTTGAACTGTTACTGAACTTGCCGGGAGTTTGTCAAATCACTGTATCCATGATGCATGGAAGTTCCATAAATTGTCGGCTTCTAGTTCCCTTGCTGGGCCCTTCAGGTGGTAAATCGTTACAGTTCCATAGCCTGAGCTGGATCTCTAGGACGGCGAACTTCTGTCAGAAGGTTAGCTCCAGGGAATAATATCTCTGGTTTTAGGCCAGTCCTATGACAAAAACTGTAAACCCCCCAGGAGAATGAGGTGGCGAACACCAACACTCTGGGGGACCATTCCAACGGCCTGCATTCAGGTCTGTGGTCTCCAGGCACAAAAAGTAATCCTGATATGATGTGTTCTTGTAATCCAGGGAAGGCCTTTAAAAAATGTTGGAACAAACAGTGTCCCAAATTGGTTCCGTAATTAAGGTATGCAGAGCTCGGCTTCAAAGATCCCTTCTGCCTGTTTTAAGGGATGCTGTTAGTGAGCACATAATTGTATATAGTAGCTGTAGAGCCATTACAGGAGCTTAATCTATACAGAAAGCTTTGGATATTAGGTGCTTCTGGGACATTGCTTCTACGGTAATGTCTCATCTGCAGATATTACCCCAAATGTGCACTTTTCCCCATTACATTTTATTTTTTAAAGCCAGAGAGTTTGCATTTGGGTACAGTTTTGTAACAGGATGAATAGGTACCCAAAAGGTACTTTGATAGCTGTGAAAGGTAAAAACATAATGAGAAAACTAATAAAGATTTCAAGGATACAATTCTCGTGACCTGCTACAGTTGCATGTGGGGTAGAAAAGCAGCACTAGGATGGCCCCAGAGAGGGAACATTCTGTTTTGTTTAGAGTCAGCCGCATGCCAGACACTGTTTTAGGCACTTTATCTTATCCTGACTAGGTCAGGATAGTAGGAGATTGGAAGTTCAAAACGAACTGGGGAGTTTTGTTTTCCCGAAAGGTTTTGGTGGAAAACATGGGAGCATGATTAAGAGAAAACCATTGAGGACAATGATTCGATTCTTTCTGGACAGTCGCCATCCAGCCCATATCAGTTGAAAATCTTTCTCCCTGTTCTGTAACGAATATGCTCTTAATATGTAAAAATTCTCAAACAGTCGAAGAATAAAACCAAATCACCCCAAGCAGTGGCAGGGTTAATGAGAAAAATAATCCAAATTCCTTGCTTAGCCATTTTAAGTGGTAAAGGGATTATTATTATTATTATTATTTTAGTGTCTACTCTTGTTCAAGTCCCCACCCCCCCCTGCTGCCGCCCCACACACACTTTTAACTTTTATAGTCTAATCTCTTGCATAACAGACCACATACCAAGACTTGGTTAAGAAAACCTCCTCCCAGCCTGTTGCAATATTTATAAAGCCCTTGCTTTTTAACACACTGTGAGAAGGGCTTAATAAAACAAAGGGCATCATAATTTATTGTTTTAAGATTATTGATTCAATAAATTAACAATAATTTCCATGAAGGGTAGGAACCCTGGTGCCATAAAAGTTTATTTATTCCTCTTTTAACTAGCATTGATTAGAGTATTCAAATTGTCCCAGTACCCTGTAATCACTCTTTATAGGTGAACTGCCCTCCGCTGTGCAGGAGACAGTAAAATAAACATTTAACCAGAAGTGACAATGGTGCCTTTAAAAACAAGAAACATTGGATTTTTTTTTTTTCCTTCAAAAGAGAAGGAATAGTTCAGATAGTGCTTTTACTACAGGCTGTGTGCATATTGGATGCTGCTCCCTGATACACTGCAATGACAAATTCTAAGAGGCTATTGCAATTGTTAGCAAACAGGTAGGATCTAAATGGTGATATTTATATCCCATAACTCCAACTAAGAGATCTTTTGACTGTTGTTGTTTGGGTTTAAAGTATCACTCCACATTGCATTTAAGAACTAGGTGGATTTTTTCCCCACACATATATTGTTTCAGTGCTTTTGTTTCTCAAGTGGTGACTGAACCTTCAAGGTGAGGTGGTGAGGGCATTGTAAAACTGTTAATAACTTGAACAAACAGGTACTGCTTTTTTATTCCACAGCCACAGTGCAGATTAGTTGGAAGTAACTATCTGAAGGAATGAGAACAATGGACACCAAAGGCCTGCACTTGGGTTTCTCCTGTCCTCAGGATCAATACTTACTTCATAGCATACTAATATGATGGGGTCATCTTTTGCTTTCATACATTCACCCATGCTGTGTCTCTTCTCTCTTTGGCATCTGGATAACACGTTTTTTATTTTTGAGCTTCAGTGCTGTATTTTCCAATGTGATTTCTTTTCTTTTCCAACCAACAAGAAGTCTGTGTCCTGAAATATGACTTAGAACCAGGCATTTGCGGTAATTAATAAAGTGAAATGAAATAAAATACAATAAACCTCTTAAGTAACCAAAGGCTTATGATTTACGTAGGCTTTACATGATTGTTGGTGTTAAATTGTTTCTCAGAATGCAACTCAGGAATTTGAAGTTGTCAGATTAACTGCTGTATTTACTGGTCTGTTTGATTAGGTGAGCATAGTTTATATTCCCTCTTGGAGACCTAAATAGCAACCATTTCCTACCAAAACAGCGCTGAGAACAAAGGCCCCATTCACAGGGCAGTGGGCATTGCTCTATAGGCCTTTGTATCTGAAACAACATGGTTACTAAGTACCTCTAAAAGGAAAAGGTGCAACTAATTTTTAAAATGTACACGTTAACAGGCAGAAAAGAATCACTTTGCATACCAAACAAATGTATTCCATCAAAAATGAATGCAGTGTTTTTTTTCTACTGCAGGCCTTCTTTCCAAGGCTGTAATTAAAAAAACAAAAATGATGGTGGTCATTTTTGAAGGACATCGGACAACAGAAAACCAACATTGGCAGGCATACTCTGGTCTCCTCATTTTCACTATTTGCAGATACCCTCAGGATGGATTCACATATTTTTAATCAATAAGCATCCTTTTGAGAACTTCCTTAGGCCAGGCTCTGTACTAGGCATTGGAGGCATAAAGACCAACAACCCCTCTCCTTCCTTTTCTCCTTAGTCTTGTTGCTCACGTTTCAGAGCTCAAACGATGTCATGGCACTAGTGGTTTGGTTTCAATGACAAAGATAGAGTACAGGGGAGGGACAACTTCTTGGAGAAGATGCCCACTAAGCCGAATCCTAGAGGCAAAGGCTGGGGCAGGAATTTCCGGTAGAGGGAATCACACCAGCAAAGGTTGGGAAATACCAGGGTCTGTACAGGAAGCGACAAAAAACTGCTTCTTTTTTTTTTTTTTTTCTTTTGATACAGAGTCTTGCTCTGTCACCCAAGCTGGAGTGCAGGGGCATGATCTTAGCTCACTGAAACCTCTGCCTCCGGGGTTCAAGAGATTCTCTTGTCTCAGCCCCCCGAGCAGCTGGAAGTACAGGCACGCACCAACCCGCTGGGCTAATTTTTGTATTTTTAGTAGAGACAGAGTTTTGCCATGCTGGCCAGGCTGGTCTGGAACTCCTGACCTCAAGTGATCCTCCCACCTTGGCCTCCCAAAGTGCTGGGATTACAGGCATGAGTCACCACGCCCAGCCGAGGAAGCTACAAGAGGCTTCTGTTGCTGAATGGTGAAGTGTACCGAAAGAAGATAAAGAGGAAGGAGATAGCTGGATCCAGAGTCCCTCTTCTACCATGGTAAGTAATTTGGACTTGATCCTGTAGGAGACTCTGTGATCCTTGGAAGTGTTTTGAGAGGTACAGAGACAGATAAAGCTGGCCAGTCTGCACAATCCAAACTCCCAAGAGATGAATTGGTCAGCTGTTCATTTAGGGTCCCAAAGCAAATCACATCACACTGGTCATGTGTATTTTCTGGAACTTTCTTTTCTCACTTCATTGTCTACACTGTTTGAATTCACCAGATAGCCACTCAATATTTCACTTTTCTTGGAAGGTTACTGCATCAGTCATTAAGAGAAGTCATTTGTCACCTACGAAGACACACAACCATCATGTTATTGAGGGATTTCTGAAAGGATAATATGTGATAACTCCAGATCCTTAGTGTCCTTAGAGCCTTAGGAGTTTAAAGGAAACTCAGAAGCATTCTCCAGAGGAATAGGGGTAATGAAAAATTATGCACGGAAAGTTTTTGAAACTAAATAAACACAACCTGGCCACTCTCACCTCAGCTGCCACATTCTGACAGTTGTTTTCCCTTTACAATGCAATAAGAGTAAGGGGATATTTCAGTGAATCAAATGCTCTTTCAGTTACATATATTGGAAAAACACACTCTCTTAACATAACTGGTATGTCATTCAGAAGTAAAATATTTAATTTCTGATCCCAAACTGATCACTTCAGCTAGGCGTGTGGGTTGGCAGGACAGTTGTGTACATTTGCCAAGATTCCAACTTTTTAACCTCTCCAGTGGAATCATCATTCTATGATGGGAGAACTACATATAGGGTAGAACAGGAAATTGGCATATCAATTGAGTCTGGACTCGATTTTCCTCTACCCCATTGTTTTCACCACTTCTATGAGGATAAATATCATCTTGTGTGCTTGCTGGATATGCAGATTACCAGACTTGTCCTCTGTGAATTTTGGTTCAGTGAGTCTGTTTCAGGGCCCGGGAATCTGTTTTTGCTAGGCACTCCAGGTGTTCATGATCTTTAAGGAACTTTGGGAAACATTGCAAAAATGATTAAGGAAACTGAGTAAAACAGCATTCTTCGACTCACCATATATTTTTAAGCTTTAAATGGAACACTGTAATATAGGGCTTACTGAGCATCAAAATAATGAGGAAATGGTTGGGGTTCATACATTTTATAATTTTGCAAGCCATTTTAGTACAAGGAATGATGGCAATATAAAAGCAACTGTGCCAATTTTTTTTATTGGGTCTCCACATCACTTTACTAAAGTAAGTACTGCCAATTAGGTTGGAGTAAAAAAATGTGGATCGGGCTATAATATTTTCCTTTCGTTACAAAGTGAAATAAATTTATGGGCACTTTGGTTAAGAAAAATAAATTATTTGTTTATTCCAAAGACACCTACTGCCTGCTTATGGCAATAGAAGTCGTCATTTGGGTCTATGGCACCTACTATGTAATCTTTCTCATTGACACTATGTCTCCATATAAATCATTAAAAAGTGAAACTCATTTAAGGTACAAAAATATGCTTTCCAGCAATCGTTTTTAAGCTTTTTTTTTTTTTTTTTTTTTTTTTTGGTAGCAACTGAACACTTTTTTCCAAAACCTAATATAGTTTCCAATATAGAAACAAGTTAGGAGCAGCTATGTTTTCAGCAGCGGCTGGGGAGTAGGGAGAGCGTTGTCTACAGGGTTTTCCCAGCTCTGACCAGATCCATCAGCTAAATCAGCACCTTCCTAATTTATCAGCCTCTCTGTGATAAAAGAGGAGAGTTCAAGGCCTTAGGATAACAAAAAAGTTGATGTTATATGACAAACGATGTTATGGTAACTCCTGCGACACCTCTAGCAAATGAGCAGGACAGAGTTTGAAAACCTTTGCTGGAGTTTTTCGTCAGAGATGATAGCCTTGGTTCATTCAGCCAACACGGTGCCTACCACATGCTAGATACCAATGAAAGTTTTACTGCAAGCATTTTAACAGTATGTTAACACAGTGTCATCGATTTTTCAGAGTTTCTATTCTTTCACAGAGAATTATTATGATCTTAATAAAGCACAGAGGACCTGTGGAGGAAATGGAAGAAAATGTTTCTGTCCAACTGATAACATGTGCATGCACTTTCAGAATAACATCCCACCAGTAACAGTGATATCCTAACTTTGTGTGTGGGCAGCCTCTGGTGTGCAGCAAGATGGACTGGAATTAGAAGGCACGACTGTTTCTGTTTAATGTGCTCTGCACAGTGCCGTCTGCAGGTGGGCACTCAACAAACGCTGCCAGTCTTAGCATCCAAGGATGTGGTTGTGATCAGTCATCATATTATTAAATTATTCATCTCATATTAAGTGACCACAATTTCAACATTGGCTTCTTTTGACAGATGTACAATTCATATAGACGATTGGAACTATATTCGGTGCATGCTGTGATTTCATTTGCAATGCCACTCATAGTGGAAGAAATATGCCACACTTTTTTAAGCAAACAGGCTTCTTTTCACAGTGGACAGAGAATACTGTTAAACAGAGGAAACACAATATCCCTTTTCATAGCAAGAGATCAAATGTCTGCAGAAGAGTTTAATTTATACTTCTCCGTGTGCCAGAGCCTAGGCTGAGACATAGCAGCATTTAAGTCCTTTCAATCAGGGCATAGTTTCCACCCTGGATGACTTCATCTCTTTAAAAATAGAATAAATGGAATTCCACATTATACTATGGGTAGGGATTATAGGAAATTAAAAGACATATAGTGCTCAACACACTAAATAATTGTGACATTGAGCTGGGAAAATAGTACTTCTGCAGAAAGTCCTTTTTGGGTATTATTTGTTAAAAAGGTTTTCTCTAGCTTTCTGGGAGAGTAGGAGAAAAGTACTGTAGTGTGGACCAGGAAGTAAGTTTATACTATGTGTGCTCAAAGTTGTTCCTTTTGAAAATATGTGTAAGCATTAAGTTAGATCAGAGGTGCAACTTGAGTTCATGGTCCACCAACCCTGCTGTCTGAGTCTTTCCGGATTCTCCTGTTTTGAAAGATTCTACTGGAGAATCTTTGGTTTTGCTGTGTTGATGATGATATGCTGAAAGTCAACAGCCTGTAGACTGTGCTTATCTGAAGTTTGTTTGGATTCAGTTAGAGAGGTTAGGAGGAATCCTGTTTGACTCAAAGAAGGCTCTGAGGTTAAAATATGATAGCATACTCTATGAACACCCTAAAATGTAAGCATGCAACATGCCCTGAGTTGTTTTTATAAAAACCAGAGTTTGTTTGTTGGTTTACATAGAAATTACCAAGAAGAGGCAAAGCTATGATGGTGAAAAGTAAAAGGGAAGCAAATTGTTCTCTGGAGGAACTTTTCATCACAGCTTACTTTCTGGCTGACTTTTGACATTATTTAAATGGTTTTGTATGTGAGGTAATGTGATGTGTGATCCTAATAAATGAATGTATGCACCAGATCCACCTGCAATGAGTATATTACACATAAGTCTTCTGTTGATGAATGATGAAAATACAATATCTTCATTTCGTTGTGCTCTCTTTACAATCATGTTTGTGGCATTAAATAGTTGTAGTGTTGAGATTTGCTCGCCTTTTAAAAAGAGCCCAGTGAGTAGGCTTTCCCTTTAGGAAGATTACTGCAGGAAAAATGGGGGCTCTGAGAGAGAGCAAGTACAAATCCATTGCAGGTGAGCCAACACAATTTAATCACATAGTATATATTATAATTTATCCCTAGGAATTCATGTTTGCTTTGAATTTGCCTACCCAGTTGTCCGTAAGGAGATAGAAATGGCTTACAGTGGTTTCTAGTGCCTAGAGCTGAGTGTATGCTACTTTTCTGTTCACACATACTCAACAAAGGAGGTAGCAGCAGCTGCACAAAGGAATTCTAGGGAGAGAGATGTACAGGTGGGAGTTTTTAAATCTTGACATCCTGATAAGATTTCAGCATGGCTTCAAAGCTTGTTCAAAAAAAAAAAAAAAAAAATGACCTACATTGCCAGTTTTTCTTTTGAAAATCCTAATCTGTTGCTAAAACAGAGCAAACCAAGTTCTCTTTTGTGAACTTGAGTAAACACATTCTTCATCACCATCAAAGATTGTGGCAAGACGAGGGAAGGACTTGCCTTTGTGATTCAAGAGTCCTTGATGAGTATTCTGTGCATATTTGTGGGTACAGTCATATCTTTCAAAGAACAACCCAAACCAAATACTTCTGGTAATCTCCAGGCTTTTAATGTGTGACAAAGCAGGGTAACGGGTTCAGGCATGTGAACTGGAGCCTTTCTGTGCATGTAGCACCGGATCAATAACCACACTTGCTCTTCTGGGGCACCTGCTTGTGGAAGGAGTTCAAAATATCAGAGAAATAAGCATTACACAAGCAGATGGGGGGAACTAAAGCAATGAAAAGCTCTTGACCTGGCCAAAGTCAATAAGACTGGTTAATAAAGGAGTGGAGAGCAGAGAACTTAAATTGCCGAGCTCTTTGTTACAATATCATTTACAGAATCTGATGCGTTTGAGTTGGTTCGAAGGGTGACTAGGGTGAGTCCTGAGGTCATAGAGACTAATGTGTTCCACCACAGAGAACGGGGTCCTTCCATTTACCCAAATTACAGTTATTCTTATTCTTTGTGAATGTTTCAAGGAGGAAAAATGAGACTCCGTCTTGTTGGTGGCTTCTATGGTACTCTTAAAATGGGAAGCAAATTGAAAATGGGTTGGTGATGGAAACTGTATTAGTCAGAGTTCCCCAGAGAAACAGAACCAATAGGATATACATATATATATAGAGAGAGAGACAGAAACATATTTTAAGAAATTGGCTCACACTATTGTAGAGGCTTGGCAAGTCCAAAATCTGCAGTGTAGATCGTCAAGCTGGAGACCCAGGGAAGAACTGATGCAGTTTAAGTGATGAAGGGAGGCAGCTGGCTGAATTTCCTCTTCTTTAGAGGAGATCAGTCTTTTTCTATTAAGGCCCCCAATGGACCGAATGAGGCCAACTCACATCATGGAGGGTCATCTGCTTTATTCAAAGTCTACTGATTTAAATATTAATCTCATGTAAACAACACTTTCACAAAAACATGTAGAATAATGTTTGGTCAAATACCTGAGTACCATGATTCAATCAAATTGATACATAAAATTAATCATCACAGAACTCAAACAGGGTAAGTATTGAGCTGGGAGACCCTCTGGGGATGCTGGGTGCTGAAGACCTGGCCATGCAGGACATAAGCAAATATGTTTTCTGATGGCAACAGATAATTTTCCTTTCCATTGGTTATGGTGAGAAGTGGTCTGAAGGTCATTTAGAATAAATTTCATACTCACAAGAAAGTAATATCATGGAGAGTAAGATGTGCTGGGAAATTTTGTCATCAGAGAATGATCACGTACTCTCATATAGCCCACAAATGCATACATAAACCTCTAGGCACTAGCCCGAAACTCGAATTAAGCCATTTTCAAATGAAAAAAGAAAATTCAAATGAACATTCAAAACATGATCTATAAAGATCTATTAACAAATATATAATTGTGCTTCTACTATAATGTGGCACATTATCAGGTGCTGATTAATTATTCCCTTCAAAAAGGTTGGCAAGGTTTTAAACACTTCTTCAGTCTTACAGATAGAAAGGTCAGCTTTGGAGATCATCCCTCAACAAATCCCATAGGTAGATAAGTGAGCATATCTCTGTATATATGTTATCTCTGTATTATTTTTACATGAAAAGTACTTCTGCCAAGCCACTAACTCATTGGGTGTGAGTGTAGATAATTACATGTTAATGTATGTTTCTCCTTTGCCCTTACATGCACATATACATAGGCATGTACAAATGCATGAGGATATGAACTCTACTTCTATTGTGATAATATTAGTCAATCAATATTTATTTTTGGGTACCTACTATGCGCTAGGCCCCATGCTAAACTCCAGGAATATAATGAGAAACATGATGTTCACAAGTTATCTTCGATGTAACTTGGAGCTTATATTCTGGTGAAGGAGACAGATACCAAAAGTTAACAGACAAATAAATGAAATACTTACGATCAGTGTAAGTGTTATAAAGTTAAGGGATGGGAGCTTAATATAGAAAATAAAGAGACCTACTTTAAATAGAGAGGTAGGCAAGGAAATCTCTAAGTAGTTGATATTTAGCTTGAAGCCCAGAGGATGAGAGCATTCTAGCAGAGGAAACAGTCATTTGACAAATTTGTAGGAAGAAGAAAAAACTGGGATACTAGAGTGGTTGGTGCAGAGCAGGAGTCGTATGAGTTGAAACTGGGAAGGTGAACAGGATCTCACAGATCATTATAAGGGCTTTAGATTTTATTCTCAGAGCTACAGGAAGACACCGAAGTGGTAGAGTGACATTAGACAAAATTTATATTTTAATAAGATAATTCTTGCTGCTATATTGAGCATGGTTTGGTGAGAGGTAAAAACGGAAGACGTGAGATCAACTGAACTTAAAATAGTCCGTGCAATGAGACGAAGGTGAACCAGCGTAAGGTAGTAATGGCAGAAGAGAAGAAGGAAAACAATCTCATTAAGATATATTTGGAGGCCAGGCACGGTGCCTCATGCCTGTAATGCCAGCACTTTGGGAGGCCGAGGCAGGCAGATCGCTTGTACTCAGGAGTCTGAGACCAGTCTGGGTAAGATGTCAAAACCACGTCTCTACAAAAAAAAAAAAAAAAAAAATTAGCTGGACATGGTGGCACACACCTGTAGTCCCTGCTACTCAGGAGTCTGGGGTGAGAGGATTACTTGAACCCAGGAGGTTGAGGCTGCAGTGAGCCAAGATCACGCCACTGCACTCTAGCCTGGGTGACAAGAGTGAGACTCTGTTCTCAAAAACAAGACAAAACAAAACAAGTCAAAGATATATTTGGAGCTAGATTTGACAATACTTTCTATTGTATGGATATGGGGCAGGAGGAGACAGAAAAATCAGAATCAAACCTCTATTTCTCATTTGAGCAACTGAGTGGTTGGTGGTGCCATTTACTGAGAAGAAGTCTGAGCTTATGATGGGGAAACAGTTTTGAGGAAAAAAATCAAGAATTTTATGTTGAATTTGTTAAGTTGGAAATGTCTGCAAGATATGTGATTTAAATAAGCAATATTGTGTGTGGGTATGGATCTTGGAAGTCAGGTCTAGAATGGGGAAAAACATTTTGGGTCATCAGAATTCAAATGGTATTTAAACCCATAGGAATGGTGAGATATCTGAGTAGGTGATGCAGAGAAGATAAGAGCCTTTGCATTTCAGCCCTGAGTTAGATTTCAGCTGTAATCTAAATAGATTTGGAGATTTATTACAGGAGAAGCAACTGGCAAAAGAAAATGGGAAGGAGCAGCTAGTAAAGTTAAAGGAAAATCAAAGTGATGTCTCAAATGCCAAGAAAAGAGGTAATGCCAAGATAATATACAACAAATACTGAGGATAGAGAAATGTCCATTGAATTGAGAATCATGGACATCATCACAAGAATAATGCCCTTCCATTGAAAGTGCTTACAGCAGAAATCAGATTGCAGAAAATTAAAGTATAAATGGGAAATGAGCAAGTGGAGAGAAATGTAGGTAAATCATTCTTTTGAGAGATATAGGTATGGAGGAGAGTAGAAAAATGGAGTGACTGCAGAAAAAGAAATGTGATTTCATTTTTAATGGTAAGTCTCAAGTATGCATGTTTTCTGATAACATTGACTTCTGATGCATAAGAAAGTACAACTGAAGGAACCAAGAAGCAACTCTCAAGGTTGAAGTGGAGATAGAATAAGAGCACACATGGATAAACTGAATGGCAGTTTTAGTATGACTCATATGGAACATTTCTATAATAAACGTTCTAGTATACTTTTCCCTTTCTAACTCAAAGCTATTCTAAACAGATTATTCAAGGTTTAACAGAGTACCTCAACCCTTGAAATAACTTGCTGTCATTGTAGCATAACCTTTCAGAGAAGGAGAGATCGTTATTGAGAAAGTAATTCAAACTATAGTATTTCTTTAAAAGAAAATGTAAACGTCTCTTTAGTTTCCTGATTCTTTCCTTCTAAATCTGCAATGTCCAGTTGATCTGCCTCAAGAGGCTTAGATGGCAGAAAAATCTCTCTCAGTCTCTGTAAAAATCAGCCCAGTAAAGCTTGTGGCATTCAGGATCTGAGGTTCTCATGCTTTCCTGTGCTGATTTTAAAATAACTCTATATTAGACAAAATTTCTATCTCTAAACTCAGTCTCAATTAATGTAACTTTCTTCATTTATTTAAAACTGAATTTGAGCCTTCATTTGGACAAAAGACAAAAGCATACTCTCAGTCAATTTGGCGTCACTTTTACTTGCCTTGGGATGGTTGTTAAGATCTGGAGGAATTGTATAGTACCGGGATGTCCGGGATGTGGGAATGAAACTGACACGTGCTCCTCGTCATGTCGTCATCTGCTGATGTTCCCTTATTATCTGGTCTTCAGTCATTGATCCACATAGATTACTCTATCAGTTTCTCATCCCTTCCAGTCCCTGGGCTTTTGTGTTATGCCTGATTTCCTCTTGGATACCCAGGAAACACTCCGCGGATAGCCTACGACTCTGGGCTGCAACAAACTGGGTGAGGCTGCTTCAGGGACAGCTGCCTGGACACCCGCATGGGCCCTTTCTGCTCGGGACTCTTGAGCTACAGAAAAGCAGAAGGCAGATTTCTGTCTGTTCTCACATTCCACAAATCTATCCAGGAATTTCTACCCACCCCCTCCTAAGTGTTGGCCTGTGGTCAGGAAGATGTTCAAACCAGGGAGCCCGTTTCTTTAGCGCTCTACCGTCACAAGCCCTGGACCTTGAACCCTCATTCCTGAATCAGAAGAATGTTTATACAGTTTGAGAGCAGGGTCACCTGGTACTTTATAGTCCAAATCTGCAATCTGTGGCCTGACCGAAACTTTATAACTTTAAAAAAACAACTTTATTGAGATATAATTCTGATATCATACGGCTCACTCATTTTCATTGTACAGTTCAAAGGTTTTTGTGACTCATAGAGTTATACAGTCATTACCACAGTTTCTAACCTAAACTTTTTGAAACTTTACAAAGCCAAGGTTTGATTTTTTTTTTTTTTTTTTTTTGCATTACCTTTCCAGGAACACTGAAAAGGTACCTGAAGAGAAGGAATGGGCAAGCATAAAGGAAAATGCATATAGGGAAATCTTGACTGGGTATGAAAACATTAGCCTGCCACAATGCACAGTTCCCAGTGGCCCCCAGCCAGACCTTGTGGCACTCTTGAGTGCGGTGTAAGTACCTGCGCGGTGTGGATCTGGCCTGCTGCATAAAGCATGGTTGAGTTCGTTTGCAGAAGGTCTTCATCTTTCTCTCCTGTTCCTCATTTCATCTTGTTTAAACTTATAAACTTCCCTTTTATATGATTCATCTAAATTCCGAGAATGAAGCTGCCCAGGGAGCCTCCTATTAGGTTGTTTATTTCATCTGCCTATTTATATCATGTTAACCTGAGCTTTGTCTCATATGGAACTTCTTCCAAATTCAAATTTTAACCTGTGTCTTCTTGTACATCCAGGTATTACCATCATACCGGAAGAACATTTCGGCTTAGGGCACGCTTCATTTCTGTGGTCAGGATTTGTGGGGGCTCCACTGGATCAAGGCACTCCCCATAGGGCTGTGGTAGCAATAGTCACTGCCATTTGTTGAGAGCTTACAAACTGTCAGGCACTGTCAGGTTCCTAACATACATTATCTTGCTCACAGCGAGACTGCAGAAGCCCATGAGCCACAAACTCATCGCTTGCATATAAAAGGTATGCCTGAAGATGCAACATGGTGTTGTTCAGCTAAGTAATTTCATGCGATGGCTCAATTATGTTGAGTCATAACAAGAAATCTTGACCCTTCTCCTACAATTTGTTAATTTTCACAGATCTAGGAGAATCTGAGTATTGATCCAAATTATCTTAATTTCTTAGTGACCTAAAGCCAGTGAACCAAAATCTTGTCACAATACCTTGCTTACCTGGTCTCACGTTTCTCCAATTTCCATCTATATGGGGTAAAAAAAGAAGAAAATAAAAAGAAAAAAGAAAGAAAAAAATTTTCTTTTTATAGAGTTCTGGCATTTATGATTTTTATTTTGCTTGAGACAGGGAAACGGACAAAGAAGTAAAAAGAACTATTGGAACAACTGCCAGCCTAGCGATTAGCATATTCTTGGATCCTAAGGAAACTCCTGGCCATCTTCAGTGTTTTGTTTTTGTTTGTTTTGCTTTTGCCAAAGGTGAAGGCCAGTGTTTCAGGTAAAATATTTTACTCTTTGTTTTGCCAATATTTATTCCTTATGGCTGTTGTGCCTCTCTGTCATATCTCAGGGTAGAAATTCCCTTATGAGCTACATGATTAGGAATGCAATGAGGACTATTAAATATATTTGAATACAGGCAGCAAAACTGCCACGCAACCCATCTCAGGAGACCATCCAAAAGTATTATGTGTGCGCACGAATGAATCCTGCCGATACACAGTCCCCTCATTTAGTCCTCGATTTCATTCTTCCTCTCACGATGATCTCCTTTAGTTTAAGTTCAGCCTCTTAGTCCCCCAGCAACCTGACTCCTAAACTTATGCTAATGTCAGGAAGCAAGCACAGATGTGAAAAACGAAGGGGTGACGGGGGAAAGTGGAAGAGACGAAAAGGAGCAAAATGAAACAAAGAGAGAGCTGAGGTTTGCAAGACTTCTTTCCTGTGGTCTTTTTGGAGACAGGCCTCCTATACACATCGTTGTTCTGTCACAGTGGTTCTGTGCCTGAGTGTTCAACTTTCAGCCATGAAAATAATTGCCAGAGTATCTGCGGTTATTTGAAGATTAAACATAATGTTTGGTGACTTTCAAATATGGGCAGCCAGGATTCCATTTATGCAAGCTCCTTGCAATGGAAAAATCCAGATATGAAGCTGAAAACATTTCAAGAGCAATAATATAATAGCAATAATAGCTAATGTTTATTGCGTGTTTGGTGTGCTTTGTGCTAGAAGATAATGACCTGCGGGGGACTCTATTGTCTCATTTAATCCTTACGCCAATCATATGAGGAACGCTCCCAGCTAAGAAGCTAAGGTTCATGGACGTGCAGGTTGATGCCTGAGGTCACACAGTCACTTAGGGAAAGAGGCTCTAGTGACGCCTCTCTTTATTACTATTTCCTCACCACCTTGTCCTCGTAGCTAGCTCTTCTTCTGAAGAATTTTTTAAACTAATGAAAAGAAAAAGATTGGTCCTCTCAGTCAAAAGCCTTACAGAATGAGCAGTATAAAGTCCTGGAATGGAATGTTGTGAAAAGTTCCCACTTAATTTTTTTACTTATCTGACACTTGAGTGCTACAGGGAAACCCAAGAAAATGACAGGCTGAAGCCTTCTGCTGGGGGATTCAGGGAACCCGTTGTCCTGACTCCACCTGGCAATGCTTCAGAGCCCCAGCCCCGTCCCATTAGCGCCTGAGGGTGCCGCCGGCAGCCTTTTTGAAATGGAAGCATTCTCCCCTGCCTGCCCTCCACTCTCTTGTGAGGTGTTAACACAAACACCACGTAGTCCAGGATCGGTTCATTATTTATTTTAAAATTGCTTTTTTTTTTTTCCACAAAGTCTCAGACTTTGGTGGCTTTGGGGCAGCTAAACAACTGAATATGTGCCTCCAAAGATGTCATAAAATGTGGGTAGCTGGGGGTGAAGTGTGCATACACATGTGCACTTGCCTTATGAAAGTGATCTCTTAGGAGTGTCAAATGTTCACTGGCCAAGAGAAACAGAAATGAGGAGGTATTTAGCACAGATAAAGCTGAGCTGATTACAATGGAAACATTTATATATATTTATTGAAAAACACTCAGACCACCTCAACGTTGTGTTTTTCCCTTTTTATTAAAGTATGATATACATGCAAAAAAGTGCTTAAATCATGAAGGTACAGTTTGACAAGTTTTTGCAAAGTGAACACATTACTGTAACCGGTATCCAGATTAAAAAAGAAAATATGGGCCCCAGAAACCTCTGTTGTTCCCCTCCCAGCTGCTGCCTTCCCTCTAGGCAATCACTTCTTGACTTCTAAGCCATAGATTAGTTTTGCGCATTTTTGAGTTCTACGTAAATAGAATCATATAGTAAGTTCTCCTCCGTGTGCCTGCTTTCTTTGGTTCAATACTGTGTCTGTGTAACTGCATATAGCAATAGTTTATTCACGGTTGTTTTATAGTATTTCATTTCATAAATATACTGCAAAATATCTAATCTGTTGGTAAACTTTTGATCATTTCCAGTTTGAGGCTATTATAATAGGACTGCTACCAACCTTCCAGTGAAGGTATGTTTCTATTTCTGTTAGGATAGTCATAAATGTTAAAAACAGAATTCTTACCTGTTTTATACTATCTTACACGTAATGTTTATTTCATGAATTTTGACTCTATTATTAAAGCCTTACTGTTGTATTCTTTTCTTTTTAATCTCGCCTCCTTCTGAACTTTGTTTTCTTTCTTCCTGAACTTTCTTGCTTCCTAAAACAAAACTGACCTCAGACACTGGGAAAAATCTCAAATGCATAGCTCCAAGCTCATCATCTGAGGATGTCATAATGAATGTGTTGTTGTAAATTACTTTTCATCGTGGTCCGTGCTGCCTTCAAAGGTCAGGCCTTCATCCCTTGTGTGTTCTGGGGGAGTACACGGTGCATGTGACCAAAAGCAGAGCTGTTTGCAACAAAATTCAGTAAGGGTTTTGCACGTCTCACAAAAGTTGTGCTTTTTTAAGGTAAAAGAATCTACATTTGATTCTCTGAATCTAGCTCATTTTAATATGAGCCATTTTTGTATGCAAAGGAGTGCTGACACCAGCAAGTTTTATAGTACTGATTACTATGGAAACATTTATCTATAAATATAAAATCCTTTAAAGCTTAGCCTTTTATCTTTATGGAAAAAGGCCTGTTTATGTCATTTCTGAGATTCCAGCTTTAATGTAGACATGAGCTATTCTAATGCCAAACAAGATAACCTTAGTGTTGGAGCCGTGTGAGTTTTGAAAAGTGGAATTTGTGCTAAAACTATTATTTTTTGATAAAATATTAATAATGAAACAAATTTTATTTTATTTTATTTTATTTTATTTGAGACGGAATTTCACTCCTGAAGCCCAGGCTGGGGTGCAATGGCGTGATCTCAGCTCACCGCAACCTCTGTCTCCCGGGTTCAAGAGATTCTCCTGAGAGAAAAATATTTTTAAAAGCTCACTTAAGCCGAAAGCTCTGGTTTGTTGAATTCCTTTCCTAGAATTATTTATTTATTTGTTTTTATTATACTTTAAGTTCTAGGGTACATGTGCACAACATGCAGGTTTGTTATATATGTATACATGTGCCATGTTGGTGTGCTGCACCCATTAACTCGTCGTTTACATTAGGTATATCTCCCAATGCCGTCCCTCCCCCCTCCCCCGACCCCACAACAGGCCCCAGTGTGTGATGTTCGCCTTCCTGTGTCCAAGTGTTCTCACTGTTCAATTCCCACCTATGAGTGTGAATATGTGTCACAGTTTTTTCCTTTCTAATTCATTGTTTTCCCCCATTCTTTGTGCATGTGTATGTGGGTTTGTGTGTGTGTTTGTAAGCTGTGATGATGACCAAAATGGAGATGATGGTTTGTTAACATTTTCCTTTGACACATTTATGGATTTTTCTTCTTTAAAGTTCATGTAAAATCAGAAATGATGATGTAATATGTGTGTTGTCACTTCTTTTTCCTCTTTTTCCAGCTAATTCGAAATGTACGATCGACTGATGTTAACTATAGTCACCCTACTGATCTATCAAACACCAGGTCTTAAATAACTAGAGGTTTATAAGAGAAAAACACTGCAAAATAAAAGGGGAGAGGATGCCAGTTGGCTCACAGCAGAGCATCTTGATGCGTCTTGCTTCTTGGTGGTGATGGGCGAATGAATTTAGATTAAATGATGGGAATTTAATCCTGCCTTCAAAGGTCAGGCCTTCATCCCTTTGTGTTCTGTGGAAGTACACGGTACATGTGACCAAAAGCAGAGCTGTTTCCAACAAAATTCATGGGAAAGGCTCTCTTTCCTTCCAGGCACATCTTCACCTGAACAAGGTAACTTTTGTCCCCATTTTTTTTCCATCCAAATTGGAGTTGTATGTTACCCAAAGAGAACATCTCTCTCTACTTCCACACAAACGTAAAAGTTCACCGTTATTTTTCTTCAAATGTCTTCACACCTCAACTCTGTCTCTAACTCAACAACTGCAAGTTACACCAAAATAACTACAGTCCCCTTAGTCAAAACTCGCTGAGACTCTTCTAAATATCCAGAAGAGGATAACTAGCAGCATCCTCTTCTTAAAAAATTACACTACAACAAAATATATAATTGGCAGCTTTAAAGCAGCACCTTATCAATGCAGTTTTACAGAACCCAAGAAATGGTTAACAAAGAGAAAGGGAGGAGAGTGATGCCTTGGCACAGGAGGAAGGCGTGTTCTGCAATCTTCTGTGCATACCAGTTGTCGTGGAAGAGCTGAAGTGCTACATGACAAATTCCAGAGGAGCTGCTTCCCATCATTGCTTCAAGAATGGGAATGAGACGTCAAAAAACAGTGTCTGTCACAATGGTGGAAATTCATTTTCTGATTGCCGAATTCCTACATATTTGTCCTGAAGGTATATAAATGGGGTTAGAAAAATCTTTGAGACACCATCAGTTTAGGCATTTTAAGATGTTGTCAGGACCAACTTCAGTCGCCAGATAAATCCTGTCTGAAAGGAAGTGAGAGCACATCGACAGAATATAGTGGAAATTATTATGGCAACATAGAATTGTAGAATCACGGGATTGGAAGAGGGCCAGAGGCTTATCTATTCTGACCACCCATGTCTTAGCTCAAGTGTTATAGACACAGAGGAAAAAAACAAATTTAAAAGATGTTAAACAATAAGGGCCACAGAGTCAAGTCTTTTTTCAGCATTCCCCTTTGATCTGCTATTTTCTCTTTCCTTTGAGCACCAGGAAAAGGGATTCGACTATGGAATATATGTTTAATGCTGCAGACAGCAGCAACACATATGGTATATGCATTGCTCTTAAGTGGTATAGACGGGGCTGACTGGGGAATTATGACATAAGGAATGTTCGTTGGCACACTCCTACCTTCACTGTCTCCATGCTCCTCACCAACCCTTCTTTCTCTCCTCCACGCCAAGAGGTACTTCCCCTCTAGGCTTAATCCAGCCTTGATTTCTTCACTTGTAACACAGCAATAATTTTACACACTTCACAGTGAAATGCTGAGAAAATTCCATGAAATAATGATGTCAATGATGTCTTTTTTTTTTTTTTTGAGATGGAGTCTTTCTCTGTCACCCAGGCTGGAGTATAATGGCATGATCTCGGCTCACTGCAACCTTCCCCTCCGGGTTCAAGCCTTTCCCCTGCCTCAGCCTCCCAGGTAGCTGGGATTACAGGCACCTGCCACCATACCTGACTAATTTTTGTATTTTTAGAAGAGTCGGGGTTTCACTATGTTGGCCAGGCTGGTCTTGAACTCCTGGCCTCATGTGATCCGCCCACCTCAGCCTCCCAGAGTGCTGGGATTACAGATCAATGATGTCTTTAGTTCAATGTTCAGCACATGTTAAGGCCTCAGTAAGTGATAGTTTTAATTATTTCTGCTAATTGCTAAAGGTGTAATACATCCATGGGCATTTAGAATATAAAATGGGACTTGAATATGGGAAACCCAATCAAAAGATGGGGTTGATATTTGAGAGCAGAGAGCTGCCTATTCCACAATTATTTATTGGACATCTATTATATACTAAACCCTCTGCTTGGGGGCTAGGAATAGAAGTTTAAAAAATACTTATTTTTCTTAGCCTCATAGAATGAATAGTCTAGTGAAGGAAACCAGCTATGAGCCATAACCACACAAGTGTCTGTGTAGCTACAATTTTTTTTTTTTTAAAGACAGGGTCTCCCTCTATCACCCAGGCTGGAGTGCAGTGGCAGGATCACCCCTCACTGTAGCCCCAACCTTCCAGGCTCAGGCAATCCTCCCACCTCAGCCACCTGACTAGCCAGGACTGCCAGCTCAGGCTACTGCACCCAGCTAGTTTTTGTATTTTTTGTACCGACAAGGTTTTGCCATGTTGCCCAGGCTGGTCTTGAATTCCTGGACTCGAGTGGTCTGCCCATCTTGGCCTCCCAAAGTGATGGGAATACAGGTGTGAGCCACCAAATGCAGCCCCTACAATTGTTAATAAGAGCAATAAAGGAAAAATACAGGAAGACATGAACTTGTATTATATGAATATCAAATTTCAAAAGAGACGGTCAAGGAAGCCTGAGAAGTGACATTTAAGTTGAGTTAGGTGAGGAAGAGGTGGGAGACGCCTCTTCCTGACAGCACAGATGGGTGAATGGGTGCACCGCTTGGGAGACTGGCCGTGGGTAAAGTGGGAGGAGTTGTAAAGAGAAGAAATTGGCCTGCATGAGGAGACTGACGTCTTTGCTCTTCCCCTACCCAACCCCCATGGTCTATTGGTTCCACTGCCAGGAACTCAAGTTTCGGGGTTGTAGGGGAAGCCACACTGCAGTGACTTCTCAGGTTGAATTGCAGGGGACTGGGGCACTTCCTTCATTTCTCACAAAGCAGATGGCTGCTTCCCTTTTCATTCCTCACTTAAAAGGTACTGCGTAAAACTCAGCCTGTTGTCTCAGTATTTGTGCACCCAAGTGAAACTCCCGGGTCTCTGAAGCCAAGATTGGGCCTGAAAACACCATTGAATCCCAAACCTTAAGAACTGTAGGATTTGATAAACCTAATATGACCCTGACTTTCTTGTTACTTTTTAACTCAACTGTGAACTGAACTTAAAATCTTACAAAGAAAACCTAGGGAACTTGTTTCAGCTAGATCTAAACTCATGGGGTTTTTTGTTTGTTTGTTTGTTTGTTTAAACTAATAAACCAGAGCTAAAACAGAATATTGAACAGGATGAACCTAAACAGTTCTTTCATTTCGTTTGAGTGTTTGTCTTGAAGAAGGAAGATTAATTGAGGGGGCATTGAAAGATTTTTATGTTTGGTTTTGTTGCAATCAGAATTCATTGCAATCAATATTAATAGATGTTTGGGAAATTTCAGAATGTTGGTTTTCATTTTTCTGAATACATTTTTGGCAAGAAATATATATTTCTTATTGTCAGCCTAGGAATTCTACATTGCCCCTACAATTTTCAAGTGCCTCTAATTCCTGTAAGAACCAGAAAATTGAGATTTATGTCAAAATTAAAAAATAAAAATTAAAGATTTGGTTCTTTCTTGGTGCTCCCTCTTGCTTTCCATTATAATTGTGTTTTATCTTAGTCCTGCTAAAGGAAAAAGGAATTTGGGAGCATTTTATTTCTAGTCAAAAGTTTCTTTTTTGTGAAGAGACATGGAAAAGTCAGATGAGATGGGGCAGTGTAGTGACATGCAAAAACAATTTTGACTCAAGAGATAGAGTCCATTTGACAGAACCCTTTTGGGTCTGGATACTGCGGCAAGTTGCATTTTGTCCCTTGGTACCAACAAGAGCAGGTTCTACAGAGTCAGTGAGTTCCTCTTAATGCTTCATTGTTTGCAAAGCATTTCATAACTTGACTTTGGGTTCTAGACACCGAGTCCTGGGTAATTGCTCAAAATTTCCCCTTGGTTTGAGCTCCAGTTGAACCAAGCCATAGTGCTTAATAATAACCTCTCAATTAGTAGCAATGCTAACAAAGAAAGTTTCAAGTTGAGTTGCTAATGACCTAGTTTTTGACTTTTGAAAATAACCGGAGCTCTAGTAGGATCTTCCACAGATAAATTTGAATTCAGTTGCAAACAACATATCTATACAAACACAAACCTTCAACTCCTACCCACCCCCACCCCTCACCACCCTACCCACAGAAAGATCTATTTTGGAAAGAAACACAGCATTTCTGAGTTCATTCAGTTTTAAACCACTTATATTTTACCATTTAATTCTCATAATAATGCAGTGACATGGGTTTTGTTATCCTGATTCTTCAGATAAAAGAATTGAACCTGCTTTGTGTGCAGTGACTCCGTATCACACAATTAGTAGGGGGCAGAGCCAAGATTTGGTGTCTTTTTTTTTTTTTTTTGACTCTGCAATTTATTTTTCGTGATGCTATATGCACAAATAACTGTAGTGCAAAAACAAACAATATAGAAAGTCTTTTTACAAAAGCTGGCTATCATTACAATTGGGTCATCTGTCTCTGCAGGATAGGTGGTTCCATAGCACTGTGTCGGATTGGCTGAGAGTGCTTGTAAGATTGGAATTGGATTTCCTCTGTTATCTTCTGTGCTAGAAAGGACCAGAACTGTTAAGACTAATTCTCCTCTTTACACTCTTACTCCAGAATGAACTCTTGAACCTGTGACCATGACACAAGGGGCAGTTACTTGGATTGGGATATCTGTATCTTGGGGCAGGAAACTCTGTGGCTTCTCTCCCTTTGGTCCCAAGCATCTTTGAAATACGCCATCTGCTTATTGTTGGACCTGATGACTCATCACTTCCTGGTTTTCTTTTTCTACTCTTATTTTTAATTGTTGTTGTTGAGACAGAGTCTTGCTCTGTCACTCAGGCTGGAGTGCAGTGGTGCAATCTCAGCTCACTGCAACTCCTGATTAGCTGGGATTACAGGCACCCACCACCATGCCCTGTAATTTTTGTATTTTTAGTAGAGACAGGGTTGCACCATGTTGGCCAGGCTGGTCTCGAACCCCCAACCTCAAGCGATCCGCCTACCCTGGCCTCCCAGAGTGCTGGGATTACAGGCGTGAGCCACCGCACCCGGCCCTCTGCAACTTTTTATTGTGGACTCTACTTTCTAGGGCTTCTTGCGCCTCAGTAATGGGCTGGGTTTTAATTGGCTAATATCTGTAAGTCTTTGAATGTCATAGGGGGAACAAAATGCTAAGTAAATTTAACACCTTACACAAATATTAATACTTCTCTAGGGAGTTAACAATTAAATGCAAAATTCTAATACAATAACTCGTGGAAATCTTTGTTCACTTATGTTAGTAAATACAAAATTTCTATAGACTGTTAGCATCAACTTTGCAAACTCAGACCTAAAAGAAATTTAATATTTGTATTTCTGGTCTTTTTGTGTATATTTGTAAATCCAGAGTTACAGTGACTGAAATGTGAAGTTCTCATTTGTAGTAATGTCTGGGTTAAAACTTCAGCGACTTTGAAGTTACCACTTGCTTGAGAGGAGTAAACTGGGAAGACAGTTGATGTTTCTGCTATTATAAAGGTGGGGCCCTTTTCAATAAGCCCCCCACAAGGATTGCTCTGCATAGATTAATATGAAGTGATTGTAGTATTTCTTGTTTAAATAATTTGGATGTAGATTTGGAACTGTAGCTCTGAGGCAACCAAGAGAATGGAGCATCCACTACCCCCACCCACACATATACATAATCCCACTGGAATATTGAGGACGTGGGGCTCATTAACTCAGTTAAGTGTGAGTGATGTAATATAAGTAATAACACTGACTTACATTTGCTGTTGCCAAATACGTCTCCAACATAACATCCCCATTAGAATCTAGTCAGTCAGGAGAGTGGAGTTTAGTTTTAAAGGGCCAAATATTATCCTAAACTATAATCTACACACCCTGCCACCTCTCATTTGACTAACTTCTGAAGTTTGGAGATACACAGTCATGAGACAGGAAAATACAATAGTGCATTACACATATCACATACTCAATAAAAGTTTGTTGAGTTAAATTACATTGAACTAAACAGTGACTAAACTAATCCAGATTAAGACGCTCTATCCTTTAGCAGTTCCATTTTTGTTGTTGTTGATTTTGGACTCACTTCAGAGAAAAAGAACAAAGTATCCTTTTAGAAACTTGTTTTTTTAAAAGTCCATTGGTTTCTTTCAAATCAAATGTGAAGCCTAGGGGAGTCTGAAATTATCCTTCTATTGCCTACAGCTCAACAAATGACAAATCACCTGATGAAAAATTTATCAAACCACCAAAAAGAAAAAAAAACCCTCTTTTCATTATGTTTCCTCTTTCCACATCTTTCTTCCTCACTGCAACGTATCATTTCTAGTCTTTATGGAAAAGATGTTTTTCTTTTGAGAAAATGTTGGTAGTTTTGGCTCCAATCTTAAGCAGCACTTAATATTTTCAGCATGGAGCACTTAATGTTTTCTAAGAAAATTATCTTAAAGGGATCAAAATGTAGTAGCCAACATTGCTGGAATTCATGCTGTCCTGCAGGATAAGAAATGAGGCTATGAGCCTCAGTTTCCCCATCTGTAAAAAGAAACATTTCGGCTAAGATCCGTTCAAGCCTTAGCATTCAACGGAGTTCATTCAAGATCATGAAACCTCAAAATGTTGCTGTTCAAAGGCCGTCCCCAGGAAAAGAATCCACAGGAAATGCCACTTGGTATCCAGGGCCACTGCACTCCTAAAAGGGAATTTGTTGGGGTATTGTTTATTATTGGAAAGAAGACTGTGGGACTTGAGAAATCTCAGAAATCTTAGGTCATATCTACACACACAGTTTTTTTGTGTGTTGGTCTTTTTAAAAATTGCAGAATAGGGCCTTTTGTTAGTATGGTTTTTGTGTACTGCCGTTAGTCTACTATGTAATAGCAAATCTATGGTTTGACTGAAATACTCACTTTTCAACTGATTAGGTGACATTATGTGGACATAACCTTAGACCTGGCTAATTTAGATTTGCTTTATGCGAACAACTGAACTTTTTAGCTTATCCTTCCACTTTATCATGTAAAAATCTTAGACTGCCGGAGTTGGAATGTACCACAGAGATTTACACCAATCTCATCATTTCCTAGTTGAGGAAACTGTCAAGAAAGAGAAATAGTACTTAAGTTTTCTTTCACACTAGTTTTATACTTGATTTTGTAGATGATTCTGGCAACACGCTTTAGGTTTATGTGGATACAATAGTGGGAAATTCTTATATCCTCGAAACTGTCATTTAAAAAAAAAAATAAACATCCTGGCTTTGAAAAAAAATTAAACCCACCACAGTGAGCTATTTTAGTTGAAACTTACTAACATTTAATTCTAACAGTTGAGTCTGTCTATCCATCTGTCTGTCCATCTATTGATCTAACTATCTAAACCACACTTTGAAGATTAAATGAGATCACATATTTAAGGCATCCAGCTGGTAAATAGTAGGCACTCAATACATGTGAGTTTCCTCTTCCCTGCAGCCACCCATGCTCGCCCTGTCATGCACAAATGAGTGTGTTTCTTCACAACCCCCAGTTGAAAACACAGAGATCTTTTAGTTCTGAGCATTATCACAAAGACAGCAGAAAATGTTTTGGGAGAATGCTTCAATGGCAACAGGCAGAGAAATGCACTTGTAAATGGATCCTATTTCTCAGATATCTTGGGGCTTCATTTTATCTTTTGTTAATGTGCAGTGATTGTGGTTTGAACAAAATTTAGCATATGATTTTTGATTCATGTGAAGCACAATAGTTAAAGAGTCTTAAAATTATCGAGGTATATTATATAATTCTATTTGCTCAAACACTGATTTTTACTATGCTATAGCGATTCCTCCTTTCTTATTTCTAAAGTAGTTAAACCGTAGCCCAGACCTGTTTTCTTATAGCCAGTTAAAAACTTTTTTCCTTCCTCATTATAGGGTAGATTTGTGAATTAAGGAGTTTGAAGTGGGGAAGGAGGCAAGCTGTGGCACTGGATAACATCTCCCTCTCCCTCTTAAAAGTTTAGCTCCTTCAATTTGCATACAGTAAGCAGGAAGCAAGAAGGGAAGGAAGTAACTACATTATAGTGTTCTATGAGGTTGACTGTCCATACCCTCCCATCATCTTCAGTCATTTTTAAAATACTGACTGCTGACTGTGGGGTAGGAGTTACGGTAGTGGTTGTTGGTAACAGGTTCAGTTATGTACTTTCTGATACAGCTGATTACAATTGTCAGAAGCTCATTGGTGGCCATCTCTGGACTGGGCACTTTGCACTATTACCCTGAGATTCGAATCATAACTGCTATTCTGGACAACAGAAAAGTGCCTCCTATTCAACATCTATTATATCAGCCTAGTAATTCCTGAGACAAATTTATATTTATAAGTATACCTTGTGTGTTTGTAGTGAATTGCCTGTAGGATAAAACGATGTAACTGAGAACCTTTGATGAGACTGTCACTGAGGACCACACTGCATAGGAGGTAAAGTACAAGGTCTGGACGTTCATTAGATTTCCTGAACAGAGCATTTCTTATAGTTCTTAAGCTTTGATTCTCAATCTCTCTCTCTCTCTGTCTCTCTCTCTGTCTCTCTCTCTCTCTCACACACACACACACACACACACACACACAGTCCAATACTGTTCTTTCCTGGCTTTCCCCTTCTTGGGAAATGATGCCACTGTGCATTGTGAACTGCCACAGCCACAGGCTTTCAGAGACATAGGATAACAACAAGGTCATGGAACTGAAAGATTCTTGGGACCATATTTGACAACTGCCCATTCTTTCCACGATTTTGGTTGCTTAAACTAAGTCACTTTACTATCATAGACAAGAAAATTCTAACATGGGGAATAATTTATGCCATCTCTTATCTTTGAATATATATTTGCACAAGAAATTCCTAATATATGGAATAATATGTGACATCTCTTATCTTTGAATAGGTATTTACATTTTATAGTCAAAAAAGAGAGTAGAGGCATCAAACCCAGAACAGTGCTAAGTGATCCTGTGATGACAAAATGTTACATATAGGCTCAAAGCAGCTACTGATTAAGGAAATTTTATGTTGATTTATTTTGGTAGAGCTAAACGTTAAAAGAAAGTGTGTATTTAAGTGAGTTTGAACCTAGAACTCACATTAATGTATCCTTCTCTCTAGAATCAGATTGAATTCAATTTGAATCAGCATATATTTACTAATGCCTACTATGTGCAAGGCGTTGTTCTTTTATCTAGGGGAAAAAGTTAATGGATTTAAAGGATCACTTTATAGACTGTCTTTTTTGATTATCTGAAAGAAATATATTTTTGTTACAACTCAGTTACAGAAAGATAAGGTTTGTATGACAGATCTATAAACCTATTTCTTCTAGCAATATTTTCCAAAGTCTCAAGGCAATAATATTTTATTCCTACCCAGCTGGAAAAATGTTAAATCACTCACTCAGCAATTGTAATAATAGACTTAATTTCACAAAGTTTGAGCTATCTTAACTTTGTCAAGGCTTGGATTCTTGATATTAGTCTTTCAAATGAAAGCAACAAATGTTTGTGTCATTTTTCTTAAAATTAGACCTCTAGATTCTGCCACTTCTTAAAAAGTGGAGTTGAAGGTGATAAAAGATGTTTGAACTGTCCAAATTTACTATACAATTTGTCTTTAAAACCTGGTCCAGAGGACACAGTTGAGATGCAGCAGATCAGTCTCAATGACTCTTCCAGTCACTTTATATCCATGGTCGTTGGATGATCTCTAGGGATGTGGAAACAGTTTGTCTTTGATGACTACCCACTATCATCTTTGTTATGCCTTTTCTGGATACGTGTCTCTGGGGTGTCTTACAGTTGTACTGCATTCTGGCTGCTAAAATCAGGTGTGATAATGCAAGCTAAATATTATCTCAATGTTACTCTTTTTTCCCCTTTTTGTTCTTCCTCCCTTCACTTATCCCTCTACAAGCACGTCAAACATCTTATTCTTTCTTGCTGATGATTCCAGTTAGATAGAGGGAGGGACTTGGTTCAATTATCTTGAGTTTTGAATGACCACTAGCCAACCTAGTGTATTCTTCTCCCAGGAGCATGTATATTTACAAGTCAATTTTTCTTTAACCTAAGAAGTGGAAGCTCAATGGTGGGGTCTCATGCAATAGAACAAGAAAAGCTTTAAACGTAACTCTGAGGGAAGAGCTATATTTCATTGTCATTTGCCCCTTGCCATTTTTCTTACCTTCGTGAAGTGTTTCTATCTTATATGTTTTCCTAAACAACTTTAGAACGCACACACAAAGTATGCATGTATTCAAATTCGTAAATTCTTACAGAGGTCAGGAATTTGTCTGGTGTCAAGAACTGTTAAGGGGCTGAAATTTTACCCTATTTGCAAGCTAAGTTAGCCTGCCACCGTTTCACATATGTGAACAGAGGACACAAGACTCTTGGATAAGAGACAGAGGACAGTCTATTACCAACAGCAACAACACAGCCATCAGCTCCCTGAGCCCTAATTCCCATAGGATGAGTCAAAGAGGGCTGATGATACCCAAATATGTAATAGGTTGTGTTTCAGGAGAGGAATCTGTACATAGAACACCTGAATTTTTCATATTAAGAAGTCTATATACATGCCCTTTGCTCTGGAAGGAAACATTGTCTTTTACACTAAGCTCATGGCTCAACCAAACAAATTCCCCTCTCCCGCCTTTTTCTTTTTTCTCCACCAAAAGTTCTATATCAAGTGGCAGGAGCATCATTACTTCTATTTCAAACTTCAGGGACCCCTTGACTCTGCAACCACAGATATATTGCATTCTAGACACGGTTGCAAAGTTTGCACTCGCTGGGTGATACAGACATTAACCTTCTTTGAGGATCCATCTTACTCAGGGGAGTCTGGTGGTCATTATCAAGAAAATGTCTTAAGGTTTTGCCCAGTTTGTTACCTTCAACAACATCGTAAGTCCAACCAGGGCAATAAAAACCCAAGTACTCATCAACATCTCATCTATGGTTTCAACTGGGAGTTTGTCCTGGAGAAATCTCCCTGAGAAAGCTAAAGTTTCCTTGTTTCATTCAGTACTTATTACAAGAAACTCTAAGACCTTTCCTGTCATCTCCAAGTAGATTTAGAATGGGTGTGATAGGTGGGTGTGAGCCATAAGATGGGCTGACTCTTACTATTCTTCCTTAAGAAGTATTATGAAGCCTGCCCTTCATCTCCTAAGCATATCAGGTCAAAGTTTTATAGATGTACCTGGTTTCTACCTAGATGGTCAAAAATTTCCTTCCTTTTGTACTCAATGTAAGTTGTGTCTCTATAACTCTTGTCTGAAAGGGGATATACCCAGGATTAATCTTGATGCCATTTGTTCCCACTTGAAGGGCCTGATGCTGACTGGCAGAATGGAAAGGAAGTCTTCTCTACCTCAGGGAGTGCTAGCAAAACCAGGACAGCATTTGCACAGCATTTGGGCAGCTTTCTTTGAATCTACTTTCTGGTATTTAGCCTTCAACCACCTTCCAAATGCCTCCTCATTAGTAGGCAGTAAAGAGGAGAAACATTTATTGCCTGGCGCACTCTACTATGTGGACACAATATTCACCACTGATTTTTATGAACTTCCTTTAGATCCCTTTAACTGGCCTGTGAGGTCTTCATTCTTTCTCTCCCATAAAACCATGTCTCTGTCAGCATCATTTCATCCTCATCTATGAAACTGTCAAACACTGTGAATAGTCTGAGATTTTACCCTACTTGCAAGCTAACAAGTTAGGCCACTACAGTTTCATAGATGCTGGTAGAAGACACAAGACTCCTAAATCAGAGACAAAGAACAATTTATTATTTGCAGCAAGAAGTAGGCAGAGAGTCCACATTTTTGTGTCAGTTCCTTGAGGTCCAATTTGCATAGGGTGATATGAAGAGGGCCAGATGATACCTGCACACATAGTGGTTTGCGTTACAGGAGAGACATTCTGAGACATTCTGAGATTACTGGAATAGAATATTTTATAATGGTCAATAAGCATACCTGTTCTTTTATCCAGGGGGATAGGCCATTTTCAGCTTCCAAAGCTATAAGCAAACCTACTTTTTGCTCTGGAGAGAGATACAATCTCTATATTCAAAGTCTGTTTCTGATAGAAACTTCCTTGAAAACATGATCTAGAACAAAGGTCAACAATTCTCTTTCAAGATGTACAGAAATATAATAGACCCCCGGAGAACTGTTTCCCTACATCTGGGATTACAGGCAGCCCTTATGTCATGATTATAAGGGACCCATTGAAAACAATAACACAAGAAAGCCAGCCTGGGAAATATTAATGAGAGTTTTGGTTTCTTTTCTGAGAGTTGGAAAGTACATTTCAAGGAACAATGTATTTAGCAGTATATCAAATGTTATATGAAGATATATCAAATGTTATATTAAGATTACAGGTTTATAGAAGATACGCACTGAGATTTCTTCTGCAAGTTTTCGCATGATACATTCTCATGACTTGTCACCCTTCATAATAAGGAAGACAAGATCATAGTATTTTAGTGAATGAGCCTGGACTCAACTCATTTCATTGTATTCCTTAGATTGCAAAAAGCCATTGAACTTTATAGCAAAAGTGGATTCAGTGGATATTTTGCATTGCAACTATTGAACTGTGTCTGCAAGGCAGTGGTGCCAATCTGAAAACTTTATTTTTCTGTTTAAGAACATGATAGGATTTTATCTAACTAATAAAAAGAAGCATCACCTTTCTCTTCATCCTGAGACCTCTAATATGTACATGTTTTCATTGAAATGCATCTTCCCAATAGCTAAAATAATTGCACAAGATTTGGGTAATGGCTAAGTGTGAAACAACTGTTTGTTTGACAAATAGGTAGATTTCATGTCTACTGCAGTTACATTGATTATAGGGAATTTTCCACCACTGGGATAAACTGAGTTAGTCTTAAGTACTAATTAGCTTTGGATCGTTCATATTTTGGCACTCCTAGTTACTGTGTAAATTTGGGCAGAGTATGTAAGCCCTGAACCTTAGTTTTTCACTCTATAGAATTGGGGGATAGAAAATTCTTTTATCAGCAAACTTATAAGGACTACTGGGATAAAATCAAAGTGTCTAAAAAGCTTTGTAGAATGCATGGTACGTGATAAGTTCTCAACAGAAGTCTGTCCCTCCTCTCTTATGTGATTTGACTATATATGGATAGAAAGCCCTCATTCTTTATTGTCATGTTTTTCATTGGTGCACAAACTCTTCACTAATCGAGGAACAGAAATTAGTCTTCCCTGAAGGACTTTGCCTTCTTACACCAGAGAACCAACTCCTCTGCCCACTTATTTGATATACCATTGTTTATCATGACCCCTAGGATTGCAGCCATGTTGAATAATGAAGACTCACTATATAAACACAGACAAGTCCTGAGAAGTGATTCCATGTGAGAGCTTCTGACAGAGGGGAGTGTGTTAAAAAGCTAAAGAACAGATTTGCAAAGCCTAAAATCCTTAGAATCTCAGCTTCAAATCCTGGCAGGATTGAATTAGCTTTTTTTCTTTTTTCCTCTGGAGTAGTTAAACTTAGTTTCATGTGTTTTGTCTGAGTACTGCGTGTGGGAGTGGGAATCTATATCATTCAGATGGAAGCTTTCATCTGTTTCAAGCCTGTATGTATATTAAAACAGCCATGAAATTTTATATGTGCTAAAATCCTAAAAATATCAGCAGAGACCTTAAGAGAATCAGACAGTGGGTTGAAGAAAGATTTAATATTCAGTATTTCTCATTTCTATTTTTTTGTTGCATTCTTTTTATAAAAAGTTGAGTTGACAGGAGCTTGAAGAATGTACTTTGAAAGCCAAGCAATTGTCTAGTTAATGCATTCTATTAAGACGACAATTGCAAACAGTTTAAAATAAAACAAAACCACCACCTATTTTTCAACAGCAGGGTTTTAGGACCCAAGTTGTTCAAATGAGAGTCTTAAATTTTCTTTTTATTTAGCCTTAAAAAAACAGCTCCGGTAGTGTTGCCAACATAATCTTAAATTCCCTTAGTTTGAGCATACAGAGAACAAGAGGAGAAAGTACAGATGCCTCAGAGGGACAAATTGCATCAGTGGATGGGAGTCTATCCTGAAAATGGGTATTCCTGCCTCTTAAATTGAGGTCATAGTTTCTTGTTCTCAGAGTTCTGTATCATTTCTTTTTAAAATAATTTATCAAGTTCAGCATGCATGGTTTGCTAAACAGCAATGTGTCTGTCCATCTCCTAAAGCAACAAAGATTGCTTTATTAAGTAGAACCGAATGCATATCCACACCAGAACAGGATTCCAGGAGGCTGGAGAGGACATTCTGGAGCCATCTTCAGACTAGTCTTGGGCTTCCAAGCCAATGTCCCAATGGGTAAGGAACTGTAGATGTGTTACTGAGTTCACTTACACCTTCACTCCATGACCCTGAGGGCAACACACAGTCATTGCACTCAACCCTAGACCCCATATCTTCTCCTTCTACCCACTTCTCCACATGAAAGTCAGAGGTAGACATATGAGTGCCTTTTTTGGTAAATGTCATGGTTTTTCACTTCACTGAGTAAGCATGAAAATTTCTCTCGAAATATTTGAATCACTTCATTTATAGTCAAAAACACTTTCTCAAAATGAACATTGTAAAGCCAACCAATTTGACTACACATCTGGGTTTGAACCCAAGAGAGGCAGAAACACTATAGTTAATCAAACTAATTTGTATTGCTATTCTTATCTGGTGGTCTCACTTTGAGGAAACCACAAATATGTTATTTGGGAAGTGTCAGCTTTAGGGGTGGGGCTGAGTTGGGGGTGTTGGTCCTTTGACAGTAATGGTTGTATAAAACACAACATAAAATTGTGAAAAAACATTTGTAGTGAACTTTTAAAAAACACATTTACTTTGTAGAGCAGTAGTTTTGAATTATGACAATTTGGAAGGAATGATGCAGTATGACATGATGCAACCAACAAATCTCTGAATTTAAGGAAAACTGACCCCCCAGTCCCACCTCTACTATTATTCAGTTTTGTTGGGTTGGGCAAGTCACATACTAACATGGTATCAATCCCTTCTTTATAAAATAAGAAATTGGTTTAGCTCAGAGTTCCCCAAATTTATACTTCAGACCTGTGAAGTTGTCTGCAAAAGTAAAATCAATTTTGTGATAAAATAAATTGAGAAATACTGCATACTATGCTGTTCAAATGTACACTGACATTGATGTCTGTGAAATGTTCTACAGTTAAAGACATGGTTTAACTTTCTTTTCTTTTCCCTTTTTTTTTTTTGTAGGGACATGGTGTCACTTGAGTTGCTATGTTGCTCAGGCTGGTGTCAAACTCTTGAGCTCAAGCGACCTTCCCACCTCTGCCTCCAAAAGTGCTGGGATTACAGGTGTGAGCCACTATGCCTGACCTTTAGTACAGTATTTTCCAAAAAATTTTTTTCTAGTGACATATCTTAATATCTCTTAAGAATAGACTATCACAGATATCTTTTGGAAACTCTGGGTTCAATGATCTCTAAGACCCTTTCCAGTTAGCATTCAGTTATACTAGTTACTCTGTTTTTGTTATTTATTTTATTTTGTCAATAAGAGAGATTTTTTTGTTGATTTTTGGTAATTTCTCAGATGAAATAATTTAGCTGCCTGGGGATTCATTAGAATGAGTCATTGGTCCTTCTGCTTCATTTAAGGTACTTTCCAGTTTTAAAGTTTATGATGCTAAGATTCTAATTTGAGATCAGAGACAATTCTTCTTAGAAGAAAAATTAATTATATATTTTGCCTTTTAGAAACCTTATATTGCTTCATATTCTTATTAAACTGCAAAATTTTATTTCCAAATTCTCATTTTAAAACAATAATAGATTTATCTATAAGCAACAGAGACATTTGTACCCTCGTGGCTAGTAGTTTGAATTTTTCAGAAAAATCATGTTACTCATTACATAGTATCTGTAACTAAATGTTAAGCTATGGATTAGTATAAGTTTACACAGGCATTAAAATTTGTGATTATTCCTTAGGACATTACATAGGAGTATATGTGTTGTTGATTTTGTTATTAAAATACTTTCTTTCATTAACGATCTACATCTTCTGTTCAGAAAACTGAAAAGGAAAGAGTACATGACCACATCTTTAAATAGATGTTCAAGTTCATTATAAAGATTATTTTCTATTGAAAAATATTACAACCTCATCACCTGCAGACTATTTCTTTCATCAAAGTGGCTCAAGATGTGTTGTATTTTGATGAAAAAAAAAAAGCTTCCAATGGCTACAACATCAAAAAAGAAATACTGTGTGTTTTATTTACCGTGAAAAAGGTAGTGAAAGTTTCCCCAGTTTCTTACTCTGTAATTGGTCACTCTTTCTGCAGAGAGATATTGAGGATGGTAAAATACTCCCAGTACCCACAAGGTGGCATGGCCTTCTTATTCAATCTTGTTTCATTTATTATTTCTGCTTTATCTGCTACTATATTTTAGATTCTACTCTTTCATTAAAGTTTTGAATTTCACTTTATGGTTTTATTTTTCTTCACTTGCAGCCAATGGACAGCACTGGAATTTCTAGACAGAAATATATTTTTTAAAGAAATATTAAAGTAAAACTCCTCTACATCTTCTATTGTTTCAGTCCACTTTGGAGCTGACTTTAAATTATTTGACTGTGTATGAAGCCTTGTGATTACATACTGCCTAATAAATACTAGGTATTCAATAAATATTTGCTGTGGAATTTCATGAGTTGTCCTACTGAAAAAAAAAAGTATTAAAATACTCATTTTTTCCAGAACGATTTATTGATACTTTATATCCTTCCACTTGCTAGTGAAAAAGCTCTGCCTCTTTTGTTCAGGAAGTATTGTTCTTGTATGGTATTATAAAAATATGTCATGAATTAGGGTAAAATTTCCATCCTATCTCAATTATAAAAAAGGCACGGTTAATTCAGTTCAGTCCTTTACTCAGTAAACATTTGTGAACCCTCTCTCTGTACCCAGCACTGTGCCAAGTGCTGAAGAAAACATAAGAATGAGTAGAACATAGATAAGGGAACAAGCATGTAATTGCAAGAGCATAATCATCACTCACCCATTCATTCATTCATTCAACAAATATTTATTGAGTGTTTACTGTGTATCAGGTGTTATAAGAAGGTAAATGGTAAATAAAATAGCCAAAAATCTTACACTAGAGTAGACAGACGATAATCTAGATAAATAAGATAAACACGTAAAATGAGTGAACTCTATAGTATGTTCAATAATGATACATGCTAAGGAGAAAACATAAAGCAGAGAGAGGAGAGAAGCCTCTTGGGCCATAAGAGAGGATTAGGTTGGCTATATTTTTATTTTGGGTCATGGGAGAAGGTCTCTGTCTCTCTCTGCAAAAAGACCTGAAGAAGTTACAGAAGTGAACCGTGGTTGTCTGGAGGGAAGAACACTCTAGGCGGCAGAGACACTAAGTACGAAGGCTCCCAGTGGGACTGGGTCACTGTTTCATACTCTGCTGGGGTTGCTATAACAAAATGCCATCAAATAGGTGGCTTATAAATAACAGAAATGTGTTTCTCATAGTTCTAGAGGCTGGGAAGTCCAAGATCAAGGCAGAGTCTCTGTCTGGTGAGGGCCCCCTTTCTGTGTCACAGACTGTACCTTCTCACTGTGTCCTCACATGGTAGAAGGGATGAGACCCTCTCTGGGGTCTCTTTTATAAGCCACTAATTTCACTTATGAAGGCTCTGCCCTCACGGCCTAATCACCTCCCAAGGGCCCCATCTCCAAATACCATCACTTTAGGGGTTGGAATTTTAGCATATGAGTTATGAGGTGGGTATAAACATTCAGACCACAGCACTCATTTAATGTGTGTTACTCCAGAGTCCTACATAAAATGAGATGGGAGCAAAGGAGAGTGAGGGGCTCCTTGAGGAAAGCGAAAGAGGATTCAGCTGAGGAAGAGAAATTTAACCCACACCCAGTGGACACAGGTGCTCCTGGTGGAGCAAAGCCATAGAGGCTTGAAGGCCAAAGATGTGGCTGTGTGGGAAGTAAGAAGAAAATGAGGCTGTAAATGGGATCAACATATAACAGTCTTGTATGCACAACCCTATTTTATATCCACTTGAGAGGAAAAACAGTGATTTTACCAGATTAATTTTGAGGGAAAAAAATTTAGGTAAATCGTAAAATGAACAGACAATATATGTGCAGGGTAATATTAACTTATTCGAATCTGTTTTCCCCTCCAAAAAAATCTATATTCCTTCTCAGTGGGATTACAAAATTTTGACTTCAGTATGTATAAGCGGACAGATAGTAAAAGTTTTGAGCATCCTGTATTTTCTAGATACCAGTTCTGCTTTATGGTAAGGCCCCCGGATGCAGTGTCTACCTTGCAATGCACTAAATTTTAGATATCTGAGATCTGTACAATGGATAGCATAAGTCTCTTTTATGAGAGATTTCACCAGAGGAAGAACTCAAGTGATTCTATCTGATGGCTTTTTCTAGGCTTTAAACCTTTAGTGGGGGTCAGATAAGGAGATGGGAAAATATCCCTTGATTGTTTTGGAGAAAACTTAATCTGACACTTTAAATGTTAACTACTTAGGGGCTAAATGAATGTATACATCTGCTGCTGCCACTGTTATAGTTCTTAGTTTTTGGGTGTTGTTTTCTTAAGGCAATACGGTGGATTTAAATTTCAGGCTCCCACTTCAGGTGTGCAAACTACCATTTATTATTCTAAAATTCAACTTAATTTCTATTTTCAGATATCAGTTCACTGGCATGTTAGGAAACTTAGTTCCCCGACTTTTATTGGGACCCTTGCTTCATTGAGATTGTGGCGCTCGATAGTTGTAATTAAGGCCAAGATATCAGTTGAGGTGGGGTCTGCTCCACACAGACAGACACAGGGGAACTGTCAACCCTCTGTCCACAGGGCACCTCCAGGCCTGTGGCCCCCCTGCTAGTTCTGTGACAACTTTGGGAGCAGGAACTTGCTGTTTCCTGGCATGCTAGGGCCAAGGGAATCCTTGCAAGGCCACGCTTTGTCCCATGCAAATGAATGCTAATTCCCTGACTGGGTTCATGTTCTCACTACTGGGATTAGCCATTATTTCTTCAGGGTCCACTTGTCTTCTTTGCTGTCCTCCCCAGAAGCCAGAAGAAAGTGTTTTGAGGTCTAGAAGGGAAATCCCTCTGCCTTTGTGTCTTCCCTACTAGCTGACCTGTAACTTAATGATCATCATTCTCCTAAGTGTTGGGCTCTTGAAAACCAAGTATATGAAGATCAGAGGATATTTTCTGGCCTCACATAGACCTGTTGTGATTTTCTGTGCTAAGCAGGGAAGGGAAGAAGAGAAACACTAAAAAGAAGTAAAAAAGTATTATTTTACAAATATCCTACCCTATTCATAATTTCATACACATACAGGCTGTGTACATATATAGATGTATATATTCGTATATGTGTGTCACTGTAACTAAGACATTTATTCACATGTATGTGCACGTGTTTTTGTGGAAAGGCAAAGTTACTGATCTCTGCTGGGCAATCTTAGGCAACTCCTTTAACATCTTACAGTGTTCATTTTCTAACATATAAGTGGTGAACACTAAGGCCTTCAACTCCTAACTGGAAGCTTGTTGTAAGGATTAAGTGAGGTAATTGTGGGGACATGGTCGATCACTAGGCATGTGATATGATTTGGCTGTGTCCCCACCCAAATCTCATCTTGAATTGTAGTTCCCATAACCCCTATGTGTCGTGGGAGGAACACGGTGGGAGGTTATTTAATCATGGAGACAGTTACCCTCATGCTGTTTTCATGACAGTGAGTGGGATCTGATGGTTTTATAAGGGGATTTTCCCCCTTTTGCTCAGCACTTTACCTTCCTGCCATCATGTGAAGAAGGACGTGTTTGCTTCCCCTTCAGCCATGATTCTAAGTTTCCTGTGGCCTCCCCAGCCCTGTGGAACTGTGAGTCAATTAAATCTGTTTCCTTTATAAATTACCCAGTCTCAGTCAGTCCTTTAAAACAGCATGAGAATGGACTAATACAGCATGTATACACACACATACAGCTCCAAGAACACACTTCCGTTTTTAGTTCAAACACTGCGTTTTGAATTTCAAGTGACCCTATGTTTTCAAAAGCACTAAATTTAGTGACAAAACAAAATTAGTGAACTTCTTAGATAGAATATTAGTTTATATTCTCTTTCCTAGGATGGGTAGGACATTTCACTATCCTTGCAGATCCTCCTCTTTGTCCCAAACTGTAAATCTCTTCCATTCTGTCTGTTTCCTTCTTAACACAAGTGGCAACTTCACAAAGACATTATTTTGTCCACATCTCTGAGAATGCTGTGGCATGTTCAGAGCTGAAGTATGGGATGATGTATGGATTAGAAGAGAAGTAGAAGCCAGAGGTTTGCATCTGCCTTAGGACAGCATAGTCCTAAGTTCCAAGCCAGCTTCCATTTCTGTTCCTCAAATGATGGGACTGTGGGAGGCAAAGCCCAAGACATCTGAATGGATGACCTCGCATGGGGCAACAGGAGAGGATCTGGCTTTCCAGGCATGCCAACTGCTGCTCCCCTTCCTGGCCCTTCCCATCTACACTGCTCTCACCCCCCAACAGGTTTGCACACATACACACACACATCAGTTGAGTCCTGTGACCCAGAACAAACAGATGAAGGTTTTCAGATTGTATTAGCCGCCACACTTACGAATATGGCACATTTTAATTCCCATCTTCTTTCTTTCTTTCTTTCTTTTTTTTTCTGATTCTACTTAGCTATTTCTTCCTCACTCCATTTCTCTAAGAAAGATGAGTATCCGGTATAGTTTGGGGTTTGTTTGGGTTCTTTGTTACATAGAAAAATAATAACTATCACTTACTGAACACTTACTATTTGCCTGGCATTATGCTGAGCACTTTACATTCATTATGTCACTTAATCCCCCAACAAATCTATGAGGTGAGAAGTACTATTTCTTTATTACACTCACAGACAAGCAAACTGAAATTTAGCAAGAGCTAAGTGACTTGCCCCTAGGTCACATAGTAAGTGGCAAAACTAAGATATGAACCCAGGCAGTCTGGCTCTAGAGCTTATGCCTTAAGCACGACATATGGGTAAGGAAACTGAGGTACAGAAGGATTCCAGGTACTCATTCTAAGTTCCAAAGTGAAAAAGTATTTTTGTCCTGACAGCCAATCCAGTATTCCATTCCATTGTCTTTGGTCAAGTTCCAATGCCAAGTGGAAGAAAGAGCTTCATTTGGGAGCATTGCTTGCACAAGCCCTGTCCATCAGATCTCAGAGCCCTGGTTTCTTGAGGATGAAGCAGAACCTGTTGCAAGCTTTCCCTGATCAGGTGCCTCAACTCCTTTTCTACATGTTGGCAGAGGTGGCTCCAGGACCACAAACTGAAGCATTTGGGAGGAATAACTTTAAGAAATATATAAATACAAAATTAGATGTATTTATTTATTTAGAATGAGACATGAAATCACATTGAGTGACAAATGTCAGAAAGCTAACAAGTACACAAACATCCTAAAATCTACAGGAATCATAATTTTTTAATGAGTATAACCTTGTTAATACTTTTTTCCTCGATTTTTTTCCTATTTGATTATGAATGCTTTTTTCTATAACAGTAAAAAAGTCAGCACTTTCCTTAGGATGGTTGATTGATTTTTATTTAATTGATAGTTGAAATGTACAAAACATTGGCAACTTTATACACAGACATGCTTGCTTTGGGTAGTGTTTTTGCTGTATCAACACCAGAATTCTGACAATTTCTATTTCACAAAATTTATATTCAAAAAAGAAAAAATGTGTAGTGTATTTGTAGTTGTATACACAACATTATCAAGTGTTACATACACAACATTATCAAGTATTGTATTAGTCTGTTTTCATGCTGCTGATAAAGGCATACCTGAGACTGGGAAGAAAAAGAGGTTTAATGGACTTACAGTTCCACATGGCTGAGGAGGCCCCACAATCATGGTGGAAGACAAGGAGGGGCAAGTCACATCTTACATGGATGGCAGCAGGCAAAGAGAGAACTTGGGCAGGGAAACTCCACTTTGTAAAGCCATCAAATCTTGTGAGAGTTATTCACTATCATGAGAATGGCACAGAAAAGCCCTGCCCCCATGATTCAATTACCTCTCCTCGGGTTCCTGCTACAACTCATGGGAATTCAAGATGGGATTTGGGTGGGGACACAGCCAAACCACATCAAGAATATTCCTGACAGAAGAGAACTTCTATTATGACTAAGAATTAAGGAAAACTCAATTCTTTACTTATACATATACATGTTACAGAAGATTTATTCTCACATTAACTTGTGATTCCATCAATTTCAAACCTGGGCTGTTCTCTCTTGCCCACATACTTTCAGTGCTGGGTTTCATGGCACCTGTTCCTATCACAATAGAACCTCTGACCTGTACCTCATGGCACGACACCAGGAGAGTCAGCGCAGTGGGCAGGGACTGAAACTCAACACTATACTGAAATGGCTAGCAATGTCCCAACTACACATGAATGTGACTTCAAACCACATCAACATGTCCCACTGAAGCAAAAAAATGTGCACCTCCATCCAACATCCCCTTGGAAGATTCAAGAAACATCCATGGCCACACCAACATCATTGGAATGGGGAAAAGTGGAACAGAAAGTTGGAGGAAAGAGGGAGAACTTACTTTTTTCTTTTTCTTTTCTTTTCTTTTTTTTTTTTTTTTGACAAGATGTGACTCTGTTGCCTGGGCTGGAGTGCAGTGGTGCAATCTCTGCTCACTGCAAACTCCAGGCTCAAGCAATCCTACCATTTCAGTCTCCCAAGTAGCTAGAACGGCAGGCATTCACCATCACACCCGGCTAGTTTTTGTATTTCTTTTTTTTTTTTTTTTGACAGAAGCGGGATTTTGCCGTATTGCTCAAGCTGGTCTCAAACTCCTCACCTCCAGCGATCCTCCTGCCTTGGCCTCCCAAAGTGTTGGGATTACAGGTGTGAGCCACCATGCCCTGCCAAGATATCTTTCTAAACCAAAAATATATATGCTTAGTATCTTATTTTTTAAAAAAATACCTCATGGCACATATTTCTGGACCCACTCTCAGAGTTTTGGGTAGAAAGAAACTATGCGAGTGAAGGACCCTGGAGCTTAACTTCATGAGCTTTGTTGGGCAAAGGAAGTCTTTCTAACCATTGTGATATTTTTTTTCTTCATGTGCAAAGGGAATGAGTATACTTCCCTTTTGGACCATATTTAAGGAGCGTTTTTCTCAGACTTCTTTGTAATAAAACCTTGACTGCTTAAGATTTATTTGTACTTGGTTCATCATTAGCTGTAGAGGCATCTTTGGCGTACCCATCTTTTTTTGGACATACGGTCATGAGAATTCAATTTAAAAAATCACAAGACCTTGAATATTCCCAATTTATCTCTGTGACACTAAGCTTTAAAGAGAGCAGAGGCAGAGTTGGAACTTGGCTAACAAATGACCACAGCTATGGTTGTAATACTAGTCAATTATGACATAAAAAATACAATGAGTCACAGTGGGACACCAACCTAACTTACTGAAAGTAAAGAAAAAAAATGTTAACCAGTTGTTTTGTTTTCCCATATAAACAACTGGTTTAATTTTCACATTAGATAAATTCATAAATTTCCTCATATGTAAAATGAACAAAGTCCTGCCTCCTAAATTGGACAGAAACCATGTTTATTTTGCTTACTCTCATGTCCCCAGTTTCCAGAGTGTTAACAACTATGTGGTAGTTAATATATGAATATTTGGTGAAGGAATGGAATCAAAAGACATCAATTATTCAGCTTGAGTTATTTCTATACCACAAACAAATACACATTGCCTATGGCTGCCATAACAAATTATCACAATTTAGTGACTTAAAGCATTATACATTTACTATCTTACAATTCTGAAGGCCAGAAGTCTGAAATGAGTTTTATGAAGCCAAAACAGAGCCATCAGCAGGGTTTATTCCTTGTGGAGGCTCCAAGGGAAAATCTATTTCCTTGACTTTTCCAGCTTTTAGAGGCTTCCTGCTTGTCTTGGCTCAGGGCCTCCTCCTCTATCTTCAAAGCACATGGTTCTAACCCCAGATTCTTTTATCCCATCTTTATTCTTACTTTTGATAGGGAGATGGGACAAGAGATCTTGCCTCTCTCTTATAATAAGGACCCTTGTGATGACACTGGGCCCACCCCGATAATCCAGACTATTCTCCCCATCTGGAAGCCTTTAGCTTAATTCCATCTGCAAAGTCTTGTTTGCTACATAAAGTAAGATTTTCACAGGTTCTGGAGATGTGGATGTAGACATCTCTGGGGGCTATTATTCTGTCCACACAATGTGAGAAATCACTCCCAGAATATTTGTTTTTAGGGACAGTTACTGGAATTCATTGAATTTAGACCTTCTGATTTCTGGGCTAGTATTTTGTCATTGAGACAATACTTTTACTAAAGTTGAAGTTTTTAAGAAGCATTTTAATGTCAAGAGGGATTTACTGGACACGAAGACCACAAAGAGGTCTATATTCTCACAGAGAAGCCATATAGATTTGGGGGAAATTCACTGTCTTTATTTTAGCAATTTATAATCTGGATGAGTGGATATATCACAGATATTTGATTCTCACCACCCCTCCCCTATCAGTTTTTTCCTTATTGCCTACACAGTTCTGGGAGATACTCAATATGCTATATGAGTAAGGACTTGCTTTTCTCTGTCGCCTCTCTTCTCCTCTGTATGAGTTACACTAAAACTAACTTGGCTCAAGTGACAAGATGACGATATTTGTTTAATGGTGTTTCTCAGAGAGCAGACAACAACTGAATTACAGAGGGCATATGATAATAACTGAAAATACTTTCAAGAGAATATGAGTTGCAAATTGCCTCAATACAAATTAATAAGCAGCAGAACTCCTGGCACAGTCTAGGTGTTCAATAAATATTTGTTGAACTAATTACACATTTATAAGTGTAATTAGTGTAATATGAGGATTACTTCACCTCCATAGAGCAGCTCACTTCTGTAGATGCCTTGGCCAGGATGTAACAGTGACTCTAAAGGCACAAATTCCACAGTTAAATGATGAAAAGACAAAAACAAGAAGGAAGAGGTCCTGGGATCTAACGAGGACCTTGTGGACAATGAGCATGAAGAAATTCTTTTGAGAGCTGGGGTCTCCCATTGCACACTGAAACATCATAGTGCCAGTGCCTAGGTCTGACTCAACAAAGCACCACCTCTGAGTCATCTGACCACTTCCTGGGTTTTCCCCCTTGAAGTCTTCACACCCAGGGTCTGCATGCACCCCACCCTGCAGGGGATGATCTCAACTGGGTTCATTAACTAAAGCCTTGACAGACCCTTCTGATGTAATGGTCCCTGTGAAACCCGGAGTCCCATCTCTGGAGACTGTGAGGGAAGAGGGTTTAAGCAATGACAATTAGTTGGGAATTTTCTCCTTCGTGTCATCTCTGAGAACCATCTGACCTCACAAGCAAGACTCTCTGTGATGAGAAAGGGTGGTGTGTGCCTTACAGGAAATTCGAAAATGACCTCAGGGCATTACATACATGATTAGCAAGAGGGTAAAATATAGGATTGGAATCTTGCTTCTGATTTTTAGAGTAGAAAGAAAATTGGGCTAGGGCGGGGGAAGAGAGGTCACTGAGGAAGGGTACATTTGATGATACAGCCTAAGAGAAAAAGAGCTCTCCAAAGTCTTCCTCATTCTTCCACAAATATTTATTGAGTGCTTGGGATGGAGCAAGTCACTGTTCCAGCCCTTCCTCCTCCTCATCCCTGTTTTCTCCTCCTGCCAACTCTCTTTTTGTTGTTCCCAGTTTGAATATTTTTCACACTCAGAGCTGTATAAACTTCTCTTCATCACCAGATTCTTTGATCTATGAACAATAGCAGCTCTTTGAATAGCAGAATAGGAATATCTGTTTCATAATTTCACTTTTTTTACAGACTTTGAACGTCACCATGTCAGGAAAATGTAAAGTTAAAGGGTTCCCATGGTTTGACCACACCCTGACCTCCTTTTGGTTTTCTTATTCCCTTTTCATAGTGTTTTTATTTTTTACCCAATTTGGTCACACTCTTTTGAGGCTAATTATATACTGGCCTTGCAATCTTCACAAGATTTGCACATGACAAGTTCTGATTTGCTTGTTAGTCAGTGAAGGCAATCTTCAAAATGAAGCTTCATAAATAACCAAAAGGAAGATTTTATACTCAACAGTAAAGCTAATTTATACTTACAAGGATTTTTCCATGATGCATTATACAGTGTTAGGCATAATATTTTAATCTCCTACACTTTAACACACATTTCAGCCATCCTGACTTTGATTGACCTATGGCGTCTGGATGCTTCATAATGTATTGTGGAACATACAGCACTACATCATATTATGGGCTGTAATGTGTTATTATGCAATTTCTTCAGACTCTCTCCTCCACCTTCTTTTTTTTTCTCTCTCTTCTTTTCTTTTGAGACATAGTCTCACTCTGTTGCCCAGGCTGGAGTGCAGTGGCGAGATCATGGCTCATGGCAGCCTCAACCTCCTGAGCCCAAGCAATCCTCCCACCTCAGCCTCCTGAGTAGCTGGAACTACAGGCACACACCACCGCACCTGGCTACTTTTTTTTTTTTTTTTTTTTTTTGATAAAGACAGGGTTTCACCACGTTACCCAGACTGAACTCCTGGAATCCACCCATCCTCAGCCTCCCAAAGTGTTGGGATTACAGGTGTGAGCCACCACACCGGGTTTCTCCTTCACTTTCTTACTCATGTGTACACACACACACACGTGCACACACAAGCATCCACACACACACACACAGTTAGATGCTTATATTAAGTGGTCCCCAAACTTAAATGATATTTCTCTCTCTTCCATGACATTGCCCACTAGTTATTTTCTGTTAGCTGAACAAAGGCAATTCTGTTCATTTCTGTGAGACTCTAAAGACGTGTTTACATAAGTAGCAACTCATACCAACAACCTAAATATAGAATCATTCTTCCTAGGTTTCCCTCAGCGGGTCATCATATAGTACCATCAATGATCTGACCAACAAATAACTTATTAGGAGAAAATGTGTTATCATAAACAAGGTGCACAGAGATCTGGGTTCTAGAAATTGCTCAACTGTTAATTAGCATTGTGACCTTCAGGAACTCATTTAACCTTTCAGAACCTTTTAAACCTGTCCTATCTACTTCCCGGGTTAGGAGGATACAATAGGGTCATGTCTGTGAAAGGAGCCTAAACATTAATATCCACACGAGCAACTTTTAAAGTCAACCCTATACAACTTTGCAGAGTTGTTTTAGAATAAAAAAATATTTCTCTGTACTCAAACATATCAATTGTGAAACTATTTTAGAAGTGGGGATTGATTAACTTTTAAGACTACCAACCACATGTATTCAAAGAAACTGTATGATCACACTATATTAGGCACTACAAAAATCCTAATTTGTTTGTATTCCAAGATTCCAATTCAGGCCTCTTCTGTGACACTCAAATCCGCACCTCTATACCTAATCAGACTCAGACACTTTACAGAATACTGACAACTCGTGACAGCTGTAAGTATAGCTATCCTTCAAAAATCCAGGTGGACAGAAACTTCGCTTTTCATAAAGATTTCCCACATACACAACCAATTAAGAGATTAAAAGGACATACCAGTTTTCAAATGTGTTATTCACTGACACAGGCAGTGTGCTGGCACTGAGTTTTGACTGCACTGACAGGAGCATATTTATAGGGAAGAATTCCACCTAGATTCTTTTCTTCAGCTCATTACAATTGATTTGTTACTGGTGTAAACCCAGGGTTATTATAATAATTAGTGCAGACATTAATGTAATGAAATAGTGTTTTCCAGCTAAAGTAATATTCAGACGCAAGCCTGGTTTTCCTCCACTGTTAACTGGAGTCCTCCAAACACTCCGAGACTGAGGCGGTTCTTGATGCTCCATATGAAGCCGAGGTTCCTCTACTTTTATTCTTTTTTTTTGGTTTCACTGTTGAACCTTTCTAGGTCGCAATTACACCTGGTTTGTATAATGCAGTGCCAATGAAGTGACAAACACTATCACATATGTCAAAGGCAGGATTTGGAGAGTGCAGGTGTTCAGAAGATTGCACACCATGCAGTGTTTGACTGTGGGATTCATTATGGGTTATGGGAAGATAGCAGCGCTTGAAGGGCTCCAGTGACAGAAACACATTTGCAGCTTGCTGCCAAACCATACCGATGTGGAGGGAATGTTTAAAAGCATCTAATAGAGACATGTTCAAGATCACCTGAGCCGCCTTTGTGGCTCTTGGGCCTGGTTTGTTAGAGCCACAGGCTCACACACCTGCCAAGAAGTGTGAACACCCCTCCAGGTCTTTGTAAAATGCATCTGTGTGTAACTTTTGATAGCTTTTACAAAATATGCAATTACTGTTCAGAGTGAGTTTCCTTCAGCTGCTTTCTAGTCAAGGGAAGTAGGTGGATTCTCAGTGGGCTGGAATTCCAAATGCCACTTGGATCCTGGGCTGTGGGCCTTTTTATATTGTCTGTGCATGTATTTCAGGCATGTTCAAGCTGAAAGGCTTAAGGTTCAAAGGGCATGTAGTCTGGGAAAAAATCACAGGTTTGTGTTAAAAATTCACCTTTGTAATAAATGTGGGAATGGTGGTTTGAAGTAAATAATAAGAAATCATTAGGTTGTGGTGAAGAAAATGTGCCAATATGCTCTGACATTCATATTTCACAGTATCAATTGCCTTCTTATGTGTCAAAATCATGAATAAGATTTTTTTTGGGAGGAGGGTGTTGAGTTGCAAACTCATTAACAGTAGGCTTTGGAAATGGAAGCAAATGGTGTTGAAGTGGTTGCTGCAGCCTTGGTGGCGAAGAGAATGATGAGGCTTACCACAGCTTTCTCCTGTTGCCTGAGGTCTCAGACCCTGTAACAATCTCCAGGACAGTCACCTGAGAGGGAGACCCACCTGCATCTGAGCTGGGGGACTCTGGGGTTTCATAGCTTTAGAGATTTGGGAGTTGCAAATCAAATTCTTCATACTTGGCCACAGGAGAAACGTTCGCCTTGAGAAAAGTTGGGTGGAGGCAATGGTGACCATTTTACATTAATTTATTTTGGTCTGCGGTTAATTCTCTACTAGCTTCAGTTAGCACTGGAGTCTTTCAGCACCACGGATCCTTTCTTCTATTTCATGAACTTTCTTTTCCCCTTCACCCTTCAGGTCCAGCTCTTTGGCTTTCCTCAGAAGTCCCCTTGCGGGCCCTTCTTTCCATAGGCACTGCTCCATTGTGGCACAAGAATTATATTTGCTCTCAGGCCAGAGGCTGTGAAATTCTTTCCTAAGGTTATGGCCTTCCAGAGGAGACTCTGGCCCTCATTCTAGGAAGTCACAGCTTACGACATCCTCTCAGGGAAGTTTTTGACAAATCACACTATCAGAGATGGTAAAGAATAATAAAAGTTCAAGTCAATGCCATGCTCTTGCTGAAGGCCTGGCCTTGTCAAGGCTTCTGGGGCAACCTGCAACCTGCTCCCTCAACCCCACCCCCACGCCTCCACAGACTCTTCCTTGCTAGCAATGAATCACGTGCCTCTGTTTTCCCAGTTGCATCCTGCTGAGTCTCTTCGGCCTCTGGGCTTCTCAGCCTGGGTCTTTGCTCCGGAGAGCCTTCGCAGAACTAAAGCTGTTTCTCCAGGTATGTTTTACAATGCTATTAACAACACTGTTTTTAACAGCTGTATAGAAGCCTTGCACAAGGACTATACGATTCCATTTGTACCCAATTCAAGAATAGGCCAACTAAACTATGGCGACAGAGATCAGATCCCCTATGAGCGTCAGGATGTTTGTAAAAGAGGGCAATTTCTGGGTGATAGAAATATTTTATATGTTAGCTGGGCTGTTGGTTATACAAGTAAATACATTTTTCAAAACTCTTCTAACTGAATACTTAATATCTGTGCATCTCACTGTAAATTTAAAATAAAAATAAAATACAGCACATATACAAACTGTATCACGGGGGGTAAAAGAATAATGAAAGTTCCAATTACACACAGTTGGATCCAAATGTGTAGCCAGCCAGCTCAGGAAATACCTTACTTAGACATACTATTCTTTTCTCTCCTTTCCTTCCTTCTTTCCTTCCTTCCTTCCTGTTACATCTGTGTGCTTGTATATCAAAAAACAAATGGTACAATTGAACGAAGTGATTTGCATGGGGTTTAATAAAGGGGCTATTGCATAGGATGGGGTAAGGAAGTGAACAAGGTGTAGTGCACAACTGTGGGGCTTAGTCACAGCGGGGAGCCACTGCCACCCCTAGACCTGAAGGGGTAACAGTCAGAAGACTTCCTGCAACCCAGAAAGGAAAGCTGTATGGAGCAGGCCTCCTCAAAAGAGCCACGGCCTTAAAGAAAGGGACACAGCCAATTCCCAGCTACTTGGCTCATTTCCAGACCTTATTGCTTTCTCACGTCTCAGTGCCCAGGCGGGGCCTCCCAAAGACCTACACGACCAGAAGCTAACTAGAAGGGAGCTTGCAGTCCGGCCTCCCAAGGTACAGAGCTAGGAGAGGGGTGAAAAGTGGATGTGGGGGACAAGCCAAGGATATACAGCCCCACTGGTCACTGGAGTACCCCTGGTGCTATGAATACAACAAAGGCAAAAAACCCTGCTACTTAGGAATCGTACATTCTTGATAGAGGCGCTAGAAAAAAAAATGGAGGATCAAAATATGTCATCAATATGAGGGTGCAGAAAAGAGTATCGAAACCAGATGGAAAACTGAGACAGAGGGGGTGTTGGAGACAAGGCTGGGGAGCACTGTCATCAAAGGCTTCCTCCAAGAGGCATGGCCTGTGATCAGTCTTCAACAGGGTGCAGATAGAGAGATGGAAGAGAGCAGAGAGCGCACATGAGAGCAGGTGGGACAGCTTGTACAAAGGCCAAGCAGTGAGAGGCTGGTTCCATGTTGCAAAGACTGGATCATATGGTAAAAGGACAAGAGGGTGGAGGTGAAGCCGGAAGAGAGGACGAGGGCCAGGTCACAGACAGTAGTGATTGGGCATGAACTTCGTTCTGTGGACAATAGATAGCCACTGAGATAGTCTTAGTAGGCAAGAGACACCGCCAAATGTCACTTTCAAAGACTGCGCAGTAATGAGGCAGTGTCTGTGCTGGTTTGAGGTGAGGTGAGATTGGAGCCTGGAGATGAGTCAGGAGCTACCAGTGAGAGAGTCAGTGGGAGGCAAAGAGAGAGACACACAGAGAACTCCTCTCCTAAGCCAGGCATACCCATACCTGGCTTCCCCTGTCTGCGTCCATACAACGTGCACATTCCCTGCCCGTGTGAGCTGCTCCTACTCCCGTGACACGCCAAGAAGGAATGTGTCTTTCCATCGGTGGACTCCTCAAACTAAATTTTGTTTGAGCTCCCCTCCCTGGTGTCTCTTCTCTGCTAGGGCTGGGCTGAATGCTCTTCTCCAGGCTGCCAAAGACTCCCAGGTTCAAGCTATTCTCCAGGCTCCCAAAGGACTCCCAGGTTCAAGCTATTCTCCAGGCTCCCAAAGGACTCCCAGGTTCAAGCAATTCTCCAGGCTCCCAAAGGACTCCCAGGTTCAAGCTATTCTCTAGGCTCCCAAAGGACTCCCAGGTTCAAGCGATTCTCCTTGAGAATAAACCCCTACGTCCTAACATTTACAGCATTACAATGAAAGGAATTGCTCGTGTCTCTATTCCACCCACTGAGAAGTGAGGTTCTTGGAGGCTGGGGTCTCATCTTATGTACCCCTGTATCTGCAGATCTTGGTTCACAGTAGGTTTTTTATAAGTTCCCTGCCTTAAATTGAACTGAACTTCTGACCTTTTCTCTGCCTAAGCTCCCAGCTTTTGGAAAGATGGAGTTGGAGAGAGAAAGAGCATGCTCCTGACTGGCCAGATTCACTGAATCAACCCCGAGGCTCCAAAGGGTGACAGATAGTACAGTCAGATCACATCGCATCTGAATTCCCAGCCAGATGTCTGGGTTCTCTAAAATTCCCTTTACCCCAGTTATTTCTTACCTTCTGAAGATCCAACAGCAACATCAAGTGAAATGGTATTTTGGAGAAATTTGTGAACTGTAAAGAGACACATAGCATTGACTTATTGTATACCAGGTATATTAATTCATAATTAATTTCTTTTTCTTTTTTTTTTTTTTTTTTGAGATGGAGCCTCACTCTGTTGCCCAGGCTAGAGTGCAGAGGCATGATCTCAGCTCACTGCAACCTTCACCTCCCAGGTTCAAGTGATTCTCCTGTCTCAGCCTCCCGAGTAGCTGAGACGACAGGTGCCTGCCACCATGCCCAGCTAATTTTTGTATTTTTAGTAGAAACTGGGTTTCACCGTGTTGACCTGGCTGGTCTCAAACTCCTGACCTCAAGTGATCCACCCGCCTCGGTCTCCCAAGGTGCTGGGATTACAGGCGTGAGCCACGGCGCCTGGCCAACAGTTAATTTCTCAGATACCTGGATATAGTCAGTTTACATATGAACACAGGAAACACTGAAAAATATACCAATGAGATCAGGCAGTCTCCAATAAAGCCCGATGCATAAGGGTTCAAATCTGCTATATGTGCTCTTCTATCCTAAAATTCCTCAAGAAAAGATGAAAGAATCCAAACAGTGAGGTAATGCTGCTGGCCTGGCTATCCCAAAGGATGTAGTGGTGGAAGGATGTATCACAAGGAGACAGTTGCTAGGAGGGTAAAGGAAAATCAGAACAGTTACAATTTACTGGCATGTACTTTTGGGGCCAGATAGCTTATCTTTAATGCTCATTACGGTCAGGTAGGGTAGATGCAATTTTTATTCCCATTTTACAGATAGGTTCTCTAAAGTTAACAATTAGTTTTTTCATTCACCAGACATTTATTGGGTCCCTATTAGATACCAGACACTGTGCTAGTTCAGCACCTTTTTGAAAGCCACTCAGCAGACGTGGGTTCTGAACTCCTATCAGTCTATAGGTCGAAAGATTCTGATCTTTTCACTACACAATTTTCCTTTTTCAGCCTACTCAGTTGCAGCTTTGGAGCAAGATTTCCATTGTATTAGTAAAACAGTGACTTTTGGGGACACTGTGTTAGTGCAATATTTTCAAACTTACAGGGTTCAGATAGCATCTCACCTAAAGCTCCCAGCATTTTAACACCAAGTCTGCTGAAGCTGCAGGCAGTCTAATTCAGTCTTGTGCACAGTTCTCTATGTGGGCAGCATGCATCTGTAGAAGCTTTCAGTGGGCGGGATTTAATTCCCCACACTTTTAGTTATGTTGTTACTGGGACTTTAATATGTCCTAAGTTTTGATAGAGCGATTATAAAACGCATGTTAGTTATTTCTGTGACAAATATAGGCTCCACGGATGCCTTGAATAAACTTTTCTTTCCTTCATACTCTACTACACCCAACCCTCCCCTTCATGGCTCCCTGTGGCCTACTTCAGGGCAATTAATAAGAAAAATATCTTCCCTTCTCACACCTCTCAGATATTTTAGCTTGAATGGGACTCTTATGGCTGGTGGCCACCAGCTTCAACATCGCTCCATGCTATTTTCAAAGATTGTTGAGAAATAAGTGGGAACAAGGTCACAATGCCCACCACTGTGTGCCCAATAGTATAATGGCCATGCCAGTTGCAAACCATACTGCAAAGACCAGTTTAAAAGCAAGCTCCCAGAGAGTGAAACACTGGGTTTGATGACATCAAAGGTAGATGCTTCTCCTTCCATGGTCTCTGTTCTCCCCTACACATTTCCCACCATCAAAGTACCTCTCTATGAGCAAAGTCAAATCTTTCTTGAAGCCACAAGTGAAGAATTCAATTAATAATTAATTTTTGTGTATTTAGAAAGCTATGGGAGATTAAGGGAAAAATCTAATTATAAAAATAAGAGCTAAAATTTATTTAGTTCCTGTTGAGTATTTTTGAATACTTAGTATGAGCTAGACAGTATGCTAAGCAATTTATGTACATCTCATTTAACCCTTAGAAAAACTCCTATACCATAACAAAATTCAGCCATTCATTCATCCAGTCAGTCAGTCATTCAACAAACATGCCCTTAGCATTTACTACATGTGAGGTACTATTCTAGGTCTTGGGAATACAGTTTTGAATAAGACACAGGTCTAGGCCAGGTGTGGTGGCTCATGCCTGTAATCCCAGCACTTCTGGAGGTCAAGGCGGGCAGATCACAAGGCCAGGAGTTCAAGACCAGCCTGACCACCCCATCTCTACTAAAATTACAAAAATTAGCCGGGAGTGGTGGCACGTGCCTGTAGTCCCCACTACTTGGGAGGCTGAGGCAGGAGAATCGCTTGAACCTGGGAGGTGGAGGTTACAGTGAGCCGAGATTGTGCCACTATACTCCAGCCTGAGCGATAGAGCAAGACTCCATCTCAAAAAAAAAAAAAAAAAAAAAAAGACATGGGTCTGATTGAGTTAAAATCTAGCCATGAAAGCAGATAGCAAACAAGAAGGTAAAGAAGATCATTTCAGGTAGTAATCAGTAGCATAAAGAAAATAAAATGGGATGGTGCAATAAAGATTGACATTAAATAGGGTAATCAGGAAAGAACTCTTTGAGGCTGTGCCAGACCTAAGTGATAGGATAAAGTCAGATGTACTTTTATCTAGGAGAAGAACACTCTTAAAAAAATTAAAAAATAAAAAAAAAAAGCACAGAGATCCTGAAATTGTAAATAAAATTAAGAGAAAGAGGAAGAAACCTAGTCTGACCAGACCATAGTTAGCAAATGAGAGAATATTAGATTAGGGATAAGATCATAGATTAGTGCCAGTACTTACAAGGCTTTGTAGGCTATGGAAGGAATTAGATTGTATTCTGAGGATCAGAAAAGGAGAGTGGCGTGGTCTGATTTACCATTTTAAAAGATCACCATGGAAAATGAATTGTAGGCATCTGAGATTATAAACAGAGAGATAAGTCACAGGACTATTGAATAGTTCAGGAGAAAGATCATGGTGGTTTAGGATTCTGGTGGTAGACATGAAAATGATTGCATATTCAGGACAGATGCAGGAGAAGTTTTGGAGGTGGAGCTGTTAGGCATTAAGATAAATGTGGGTGAAGATGATGGGAAGAAAATGGAGGATGACTCATAGTTTTCAGCTTGAGCAGTTAGAGTGTGTCATAATTGAGAGGGGAATGAGTGGGGGAAGAGTGGGTTTTTTTGTGTGCTCTTTTTGGTGGGGATTGGGTTGAGGGAAATCCAGTTTTGTTTGACATGGATTTTTGGCATTCGATAAGGATGCCAAGTTGGACAGATGGGTCTAGCACCTGGGAGAGCAGTCAGGGCTGGACATATAAACTTGGGAGTTATTAGCATCTTAACTTTTAGGTAAAGACTTGGGACTGAATGTGATATTCTAGGAATAATGCAGAAAAGGAAGAAAAGAGAGTTCAGGCCTGAGTTCTAAGTCACTTCAAGACTTAAAAGTTAGGTAGGGAGAGAGGATCTGGCAGAGGAGGTTAAAAGGGAAGGCCAGTAAAGTAGGTAGAAAACCAGGAGAGAGTGGAGTCACCAGATGCCAAGAGATGAAAGTATTTTTAGAAGGAAAGAGTGATCTCTCATGTCAGTTGACATTGACAGGTTGAACAAGATAACAACAGAGAGTGACCATGGAATGACATGGAAGCCAAGGAAAGTGAAGCTTGAACAGACAGAAATGAGAATTGGGGAAGCAGAACTAGACAGAGGCATAGACAGATAGAGTCACTTGTTCAGAGTTTGAACCAAATTCAAGATTTGAACCCAGGGAGTCTGATTTCAAAGCTAGACTAATAAACTTATCTCTGTGTCTGGGAAAAGGATAAAGGTGACACCCAGTTATCCCTATCCTTTCTTTTATGAGTAACCAGTGTTCAGTGACATTAGAAAGCCAATGAACTGTGGATGTTCTCTGATCTAGAGAAGGGCTGTGTAACTCTGACCAGATAGGCAGTGTGGGGCAGATTGTGCCAGGAAAGGCAATATGGTAGGAGATATTTTGAGAGAGCATCTTTCAAATTACATAGTTTAATTATTTACATATGTATAACTCTTTACATTTCATAAAGCATTATATTATACATTCTCTCATTTGATTTCCACAGCAACCCAGTAAGTTAGAAATAGTTCTAACAAAAAGGCATATACCTGAATGGCAATTCATGAGAACGGCAGGGCAAAGATTCCAGTTACATGTGAATCATTTGAGAGTTCAAATCATTTTTGTTTGGTTTTCAGTCAGCATAGCTAGTTTGACCTCTGTTGTGATATGAATACTGAAAACCCTGTACTATGTACACTATGCACTCCTCTATTCATCCACTCATTCATCCACCCATCTACCTATCCATCCATTTGTGAGAACTGCAATGCACACCTGGTTTTAGCCTTGTCATAAGGTCTTCACTTTCAAATCATGGTTCTAATCCTTGAGAAGTGTATGTTTGTTGAGAAGAAAAAGTAACAAAAGTACATAAAGACAGCATTGGCTGTGATCAACATACAGACGTGTATGGTGCCTTACACGCCAGGCACTTCACTCTCTTCTCTTTTCTGCATTACTGCTAAGATATCACATTCAGTCCCAAGTCTTTACCACCTATAAGCTAACATGCTAATAACTCCCAAATGTATATGTCCAGCCCTGACTGCTCTCCCAGGTGCTAGACCCATCTGTTAATCTGTTATCTGCCAGGGTTAATGCGTACTGAAATGTGCCAGTCAGAAGAAGCATGATAAAACCCAAAGAAGGAATTGGTCAGTTTGCTCTGAATGAGGTAAAATGACTTCACTGAAGTGTTGCCAGATTGGATTGATGAATTTTAAGGTACAGGGGTAGATGCAATGAAGGGAAGGTTGCAAAAGATTTAGAACCAATTCTTCAGGCAGAAGGAGTAACATGAGTAAGGGCATGGAGGGGTGAAACAAGGTCGGTGTGTTTGTGCAACTGCAGTTAGCTTAGCGTGGCTGAGCACGGGCTAGAGACAGAGGGTAGGTAAAGTGATAAATGAGATTATTAGTAATAGCTAACGACAGTGCAAGAATTATTTCATTGAAATTTCAGACAAACCCAAGGAGATAAACACTACAATTTCTCCCATTTTACATATGTGAAAACTGAGGCATTAAGAATTTAAGTAATTTGCTCTAGATCACAAAGCTAGGCAGCTGAAATGAGATTTGAACCTAGGCAAACTGGTTCCAGAGTTCTATTCCTCAAGCACCACATTGAAGACCTATTTTGCAGTTCTAAAGTTTGTTTTTTTTCTCTATAGGAAATGGGAATCCAGTGAAATTTCATATGCAGTCACTTTCATAGAATCCCATGGTTCCTTTGGTAGAATTCAGGCTTTTCTGAATAGAATTCAGGCTATCTATGAGCTTGGATAGAAAAAAATTTAATATCTATATTTTTAAAATAGGGTCTTGCTATGTTGCCCCGGCTGGAGCACAGTAGCTATTCACAGGCGATCCAACTACTGATCAGCACCGGAGTTATGACCTGCTCTGCTTCCGACCTGGGTCCATTCACCCCTCTTTTGCCAGCCCAGGAGGTCCCGCTAACAGGAGGTTACCATATTGATGCTGAACTTAGTGTGGACACTCAATTGGCATTGCTCACTACAGCCCAGAACTTTTGGGTTCAAGCGTTCCTCCTGCTTCAGGCTCCCAAGTAGCTGTGACTAGAGGCATGTGCCATCATGCCCAGCTACATCTTTATCCAAATGTCTAAGTGTACCATAGCGTTTTCTTAAACTATGAATTTAGGTAACAAATATCAGTAGTATCCACGGTACCTGTGACTGAAATATTTTCACATCTCATCAAATTTGTTTCGGGTATCTTGAAATGACATTTACACTCTGTGCTACTCAAAATTACAATAGTTATTATACCTGATACTAGATCTTATTATTTCATGCATTAATGAGGATGTGCATACATTATTATATCACGAATTTGCTTTTAAAATTTAGATAGCTGTATTTCAATGTAATTTTTTTTTGTAATTCTCTACATGTAAAATCATTATTAGGAGAAGAGATCCACAGGCTTCTCCAGTCTGCCAAAAGAATCAAGGTACACACACATTAGATATAGTTCAAATTCGCATGCTATATAAAAATCCCCTTGATTCCATTATTTGGAGGCAACTGTGTAGAAATAGTTTGTTTCCAGTGACTGGGGAGTTCACTAATAAATAAATACCTACCATTTCTTTAAAGCTCAAAATTTTAAAGATTCTTTTTTTATATTGGAAGTTATAACTGCTTTGTTAGACTTTCTCTTTTCTCCTCACTTTTAGAATTGCCCTTCCCTCTTGAGCTACATTCCTTTTAAAAAATGTGAAAAATCTCTGTCTGGTTTCTTTGAAATCTGTTTTCCTGAAGGCCGAAGTAGCTTTCTGACTCTTCCCAGAATTCCCACCCCTCACTCTTACAAATCTCCAAAATATAGGGGTAAATATCTCATAAATTTCCTGTCCCTGATGCATCATCATCTAGCCCTTCCCTGAAATTCATAGTTAAGTCGCAGTTCCCCTTATCACTTCCTCAAACATCTGAGAGATGAAACTGTTAGTAAAGCAAGTCAAGAATTTACTAGATACATGCTTTTAGCAGAATGAAACTTTCAGCAGCTGTCTAGATAAAACCTCAGCCCTACCCCCATCACTTCTGGATCCTGTTCTGTGTCAGTATTATTGGCTGTATTCAGAAAACACTATGCATCTCCTCTCTGGCCATTTAGTGTAAAGCTGACTTCCATGACAATATCAATTCTATTTCTCTCCCCTTTTATCATCACCCAACTCATCATCGTATTTCTACACGTTGCTTCATGAATTTTCATACAGGTGCATGCTTTCCTGACAAGTTAGATCTATTTCTTTCGTAAAAGTTTATCCTTCCACTGCCATCTTCCAGTTGGCAATCATCTCCTTCTTCCCATCAAGTCACAGTGATTTCTGTTTTCTTTGGCTGCCGCTGTAAATTTGCTGCAAGGAAAGGATTTCAAGTTCCTGGAGACTATCTGTGCTGCACTGGGTATAACCACAGAGTTAGAAAGGACTGCTACCAGCACCCCTCAAAGGAAACTTGGCAAAAGAAATCCACTTCCCATCACCTTGCCACAGCTGCAAATGCCATTGTCAGGCAATTTATATTGAACTTTTAAAAAGTGTTTCAAGACAGAAAACTAGTGGGAGTTGGTAGAGGCAGTGCTGTTTTTACACTTCTCATTTGTTCCTTGGTGTTTGAGATATAAGTTCACTCAAAAAAGGATGTTAGGAACTAGTTTTGCTCCAGATGCCAAAAGAACAGTACTCTTAGCTATTTTCTGACTAAAGGGGACTAGAATATTATATAGAAGAAATTAATCCATACAACTTCTTTCTTTTCCCAAGGTGTTTTGTTTCCATTTATAAGTGTGGGATAAAATCTTTCAGGAAAAAGAAAAATGAAGGGTGAAAAGCAAAGTACCCAGTTCTGGATTTCCTGAACCTAAATACATACACTTTTTTCATAGTATTTTTGAAGTTGTATTTACAGAGAACAAATCTATTCATAACACATGAGCCAGTTTCTTTGGCTCATGCATTTATTTTGATAGAGATTGGGATAAAACCAGTACAACCTTTAGAAGGTAGTGACTCAAAACAGTAAGAGGCTCTATGGCTGAGAATGCCCAGATGGCCGGGTTGTTTGAGCACGGAAGATAAGTAACTATGCTGCAATGCTCACTGTTACTACTGGACAAAATCTTGCAATGGCCTATTTGAAAGGCAGTAGGAAGCCAAAGTCCAGTAATGATTGTAAAATGAATATTGAATAAGCTATTTACTCTGGTGTAGTGAAAGACATCACGTTTAAACCTGAAGATTTAGAGATCTCAGATATCTTGTTGTCTAACCTGAAAATTCAGAGGAGAACAGGTAGACCACCGAACTAGATGGCTATGAAGTGAACCAAGAGTATGAGGCTCCTAACTGCCAGTCTCTTGCTCAACCTATTGCCTTGAAGAAATTGCTGGACACATTGATCCCTCTCCTTTTCTCCTCTAGCTTCCACGACATCACCCCTTGGTTTTCCTCTTGTCATCTGACCATTCCCTCTAAATTTAAAGTTCTTCAGTCACAGGCTCCTGCTTTTTAAAAATGTTCACTTCACCTAAGTTTGCACCTTTGGGTTTCTTCTCTTCTCAATTGACATTCTCCTTGGGCAAACTTTTTCCCTGCTGTTACCTCAGTTACCAAGGGAGAAGGGAAGAAGGAGCAACAAGTATCAAGTACAGCAGAATGATTCACTAAGGATAGGAAATATTCAAAAAGACTGTAAGAAGGGGAGTTATTTATGGCCAAATTTTCAGCAAAATGATGGATCAGAAGATCCAGAGATTAAAGAGAGTGGTTTGGGGGAGAAACACAGACTACTTTTAATTTACAGAAATTTGGAAGAGAGAATATGGTAGCCAACTGAAATAGATTTTTGACTTTATTTTTAGGACGGGAGATAACTTGAGCATATTTATTAGCTGAATGCAGGGTCAGTGATGAGGATGACTAAAAATGAGAGGGTGAAAGAACTGATGGAGTGAAATCCCAGAGGAGTTATGGGAGGCCTGGGTCAAGGGGACAGATGGAGGGGCAGGCCTTAAGCAGCCAGGCACCTCATTCTCTGAGAGTAGACAGAAGAGGGAAGGATGGGTGAATATAGACCTGTTGATATGTGGGGGCAACAGTTGGGACAATTTATGCCAGATTCTTTCCCTTTTATAAGTAAGTGACAAGGCAAGATGTTCTGCAGAAAGTGAGAGAAACCTCACAAATACCAGCCCTCATATTTGAAATGAAAGGAACTGATTTGAGGTGAAGAGACCATAGCTAAGAACATATCAAGAATTCATGCACAGCACTGAGGAACCAGTTGAAGCTGGAAAAACATATTTGTAGTGGTTCACACCTGCATGGTAATTCAGTTATGCTTATTTGACCAGGAGAATAAAATTCACATTATTGATCCAGCATTTTCCTGAGAAGAATTTGGTACATGGAAGGTACACTAAAAGAGAGAAATTTAGAAGATTGTGCTAGACCATTCTTGTATTGCTTAAAGAAATAGTAGAGATTAGGTATTTCAATTAAGAAAAGAGGCTTTACTGGCTCACAGTTCTGCAGGCTACACAGCCATGGTGCCGGCATCTGCTCAGTTTCTCGGGAGGCCCCAGGAAGCTTTTAGTCATGGCGGAAGGCAAGGTAGGAGCAGGTAAATCACATGGCAAGAGCAGGAGCAAGAGAAGGGGGAAGATGCCACAGAATTTTAAACAACCAGATCCCTCAAGAACTCACTATTCATTGTGAGGACAGCACGAAGCCATGAAAGATCTACCCCTATAACCCAAACACCTCCCAACAGGCCCACCTTCAACACTGGGATTCCATTTTAGCATGAGATTTGGGCAGGACAAATATCAAAACCATATCAACGATCAATCACACATCCAAGGAGTAAAGACATTAGAGGATTTGAAAAGCATTTACATCCAATGGATTACAGGCATTTAAGCACCTACTTGACAGTTTGTAAGTTTTACCAAATATTTACACTAATATAACCTTCACCACAATCAAGGTATGGAACAATTCTATTACTACAAAAAGGTGTTTTTCTTTACATTTAAACACCTATTCATTACTGATAGCCCTCTTCATTCCTTTGTGTAGATTTGTTTCCACGTGGTATTATTTTCCTTACACTTAAAAAACTATCTTCAACATTTATTTTTATTTTGTTTATTTATTTATTTTTTATTTTTGAGATGGAGTCCCACTCTGTCACCCAGGCTGGAGTGCAGTGATGCGATCTCACTTCACTGCAACCTCCACCTCCTGGGCTTAAGCAATTCTCCTGCCTCAGGCTCCCAAGTAGCTGGGATTACAGGCACGTGCCACCATGCCCTGCTAATTTTTGTATTTTTTGTAGAGATGGGGTTTCGCTACATTGGCCAGGTTAGTCTTAAACTCCTGACCTCAGGTGATCTGCCTGCCTTGGCCTCCCAAAGTGCTGGGATTACAGGCATGAGCCTCCGTGCCTGGCTGAAGAAGCTATTTTGACACAGCTCTTTCAACATGATAAAAAACTAAATCATCAAAGTTACAGGTTATGATCATTATTTTTTAAATTACCAACAAGAAAAAATAGACATCCTTTCCTCATCCTAGACCTCCTCCTCCCATAACCCCTTTCTGCTGAAGAATAAGATGCCAATGGCTTGAAAAACAGGATGGAGATCAGAGACAATGAGGACAGTGGTGTAGGACTTAAGGAATATCTGACTGACAAGTGATATTTGCAAAAAATTAGTTATTTGTCAATTTTTCTCATTTAAGAAAAGGTCATCAGTTTCTCTAAGCATTTTTTGTTAATTGAGTTATAATTAATATATGACAAAATTCACATTTTTAAAGTGTACCACTAGGTAGTTTTTAGTATTTTCACAAAGTTGTATAACCACCACCTATAGTTTCTTAATTATAGACAATTTTTATCACTCCAAAAGGAAACACCAAACCCATTAATATTCATGTCTCATTTCCCCTCCCTGTTCCAGCCCCTGGAAACTACCAATCTACTTTCTGTTTCTATGAGTTTGTCTAGTCTGGGTTTTTCAGTTAAATAGAGTCATATGACATGTGGCCTTTTGCATCTGTCTTTTTTCATTTGTCACAACGTTTTCAAGGTTAATCCATGTTATAACACATATCAGTACTTCATTCCTTTTTACGGCTGAAAAATATTCTATTGTATGGATAAACCACATTTTATTTATCCACTCAATTGATAGACATTTGGGCTGTTTTTACTTTTAAAATTATGAATAATGGTGCTATAAATCTTAATGTACAACTTTCTGTGTGGACACATTTTTATTTATCTTGAGTAGATACTTAGGAGTGAAATTGCTGAGTTATACGGCAACTATGGTTAACTTTTTTGAGAAACTGCCAAACTGTTTTCCAAAGCAGCTACATTGTTTTATATTCCCACCAGCAATGTATGAGAGTTCCAGTTTCTCCACATCCTTATCAACACTTGTCATTGTCTGTCTCTCTGGTTATAGCCATGCTAATGGGTATGAACCTCACTGAGGTTTTCATTTACATTTCACTAATGAATAATGATGTTGAGCATCTTTTTATTTATTGGTTATTTGTACATCTTCCTTGGAGAAATGTCCATTGAAATCCTTTGTTCCTTTTTAAATTTTTTAAAATTGTTGAGTTGTGAAAGTACTTTATGTATTCTGGATATTAGTTTCTTATCAGATATATGATTTATAAATACTTTCCCCCATTCTGTGGGTTGTTTTTTCACTTTCTTGATGGTTTACTTTGAAGCACAGAAGTTTTTAATTTTGATGAAGACTAATTTATCTTTTTTTCTCGTTACCTGTGTTTTTGGTGTTATGTCTAAGAAACAATTGCCTAATCCAAGGTCATAAAGATTTATGCCTATGCTTTTTCTAAAAGTTGTATGCTTTTAGCTCTTACATTTTGGCCTTTGATTTATTTTGAGTTCATTTTTATATATGGTGTGATGTATTCTCAAACTATTTTGATAATTGCTGTATTTTGAATGGTCTTCATCTTAAACACTCTGATTTCTCTCATAAAATTATGAAGCTTATATTACTTTAGTGTCAGTTAACACATGTATTTGTCTATCTAATAATCAATATATTGTCCTCTGTCCTTAAAAATATGGAGGGCAGCAATTCTGTATTTTTTAAGCTTTCTCTTTTTCCATTTTTCTTTTAGGGCTATATGCTAGATAGTAAGTCTGACCTTGATCTGTTTCTTAGTTCAATTAGGTGAATGTTCATTTAAATTTTAAATAGCTCTCTTAGTACTTGATTGTAAGACAGATGCGATAATATTTTTAGAACCCAGCTTCAGAAGACTATTATACACATTTTATTTTCTGGATACAGAGGTTATTTGTATACCTATACAAGTCAGATAATTAAAGTCAAACCTCCTTTAATCGTGGTAGATGTGAAGGATGAATAGACAAGGTTATTAGTGTCTGATTTAGGCAGTCCTTGAAGATGCTTAAATGAGTTATTTTAAATTAGCTGTTTTACCATAGCTATACAAAAATGGCTTTGTGGAAATATCTTCCTTTAGCAAAAATACTTTTTTCCAAATGTTTTAATAAAGATCTTTTTAAATGACTATTATATTAAATCAAGTGGATGGATATACTGTACTATACATTTTTTTTGTTTCAAAATCCTATCCTTTAAGTGGATTCTAAATGGATTTATCTTATCCTGTACAAGTATACCTAACATTTGGGTTAGCTCTAGCCAAGCTTATTGACTAGAGCTATGAAAGTGTTAGTTTTCTCTTTCTCTTGTGACCAATTTGTAATGCTCCTTATAATAAGTAACTATTATATACCCAAAGGATATTCAGTTATGTTCAAAGAACCATTTATAAAATTTATTTCTCTAAATGTAAGTTTCTATATTGTTTCATTTAAGTCATTTATATTCTTACTTTCCAGAGTGAATTAACCAAATGAAAAAATTCTATTAAAATTGGCCTTTTAGCCTAAAAGAACAAAAAATGACTTGTGTACTTGGCAAAGGGACCTAGAGATATTGTTTATCTGGACAAGGCAGCAACCAGTGAATATAAAATCACGATTTTTTTTTGAAAATTGCCTCAACATACGATTGCGTATTCTCACACACTTTCTGGTGGGCTCTTCTGTGGCACTGGCCTTCCCACTGGTCTTTGGTCCATAATGCAAATCATAGGTGTTGGGACAGGTTGCTGTGTGAATCTATTCCCATAGAAAGAAAGCAATGCAGCTGCCTAATACAAGGGGAAAAAAAGGGGTAAAGAAATACTTAAGCTCTCAACTTAAAATATGCAAGACATTTGCTTATTTGCTTTGTCAATATTAGAGAATTTCTTGTTACAGGATATTAGCTGAGGTTGAGAGGTCTTAAAAGCCGCAAGTAAGATATTAAAAACAGTGAACAGTTAAGAAACATTGAGAGTCCTTTTCCCTATTTTTTGAGGCATATGCTAATCATCAATGGAATCAGGTATTTCCTCTCATGGAGTACTATTCCACAGTTAAGTAAAAGATAGGGTTTCCTTTGAAGTATCTGATCGCTGCTTGTTGTAGGGGAGCTGACAAGGAAGGGCATTCATTACGTTTTTTTTAACCATATAGGAACTTGATTTAATAGTTTATAAGGATGACATTTATTTTAAGCCTTTGTATTGAATATAATATTTCCCTAGGACTGTATTTTCATTTACTGTTAGTATATTACCCATTATTTTATTTAATCATGCAACTCACTTACTTAATTCAAATATTTGCATTCTCTCAATAAGTTTGCTCAATAAGAATTAATTGAGTAGTAACCAGCACCAGGCACTGGGATCCATAATACTCTCTGGGAGAAAGACCAGTGGATTATTTTTGGGCTTAATATGCTAATGGGATGGGGGTACAATGAGCCACTGTGTTCAAAACAGAATTGTGTGTTGCTTCTTGAGGCAGGGAGGATACTGCATTTATCTTTGTATCTCCAGTTATATTTTAGGCACCCACATGCATTTTTTTTAATTGAATTGAGTAGAATCATAGAGTGTTTGTTTTGGAAATGCATATGAAAGATCATCTAGTCTAGTGTCTAGTCTAAGAGGTTCATAGAGGTGCCCAGAGATTGCCAAAAGGCAGGATGAGAAGGCAGATTTCTGCGAGTCCCCAACTTATATTTTAATTAGTATAGCCTCCGTTTTATTTACTAGGCACCTGTATAACATTTTGGTTTTTATTAAGATGTATCTGCTCCTAAAGAAATTTGGAAAACCACTGATAATTCAATTGCCTCATTTTACATTAAAATTCCTGTCATTTTACAAATAAGGCAAATCTATTTTTCAGCAAACTGTATCAGTTACACATTATTTAATCTTTCAAACAACAGATATAGTTCAGATCATGTCCTCTGCCCTTAATTCCTTTTTTTTTTTTTTTTTTTTTGGTAGCTGTTTAAAAAAGAATGGGGGAGTGTGACAGCCTAAAAATAATTTTCTCAAGAAATGATGAAGCAATAGAGTACAAAAGCCTTTGAAGATCTCTAGCAAGCTATGTCAGTGTCTGTAATGTGAAACTGCTTGAGGTCTCTTCAATGCTGTGTGCCCTCACACTGTGAATGAATTCATTAAAACAATGCAGAATTCATCTGGGGCGAGAAAATAAGGAAACTAATTTTTAAATGACTAAGGAGTGAGGATAAGATTCTCTCTTAATTTCCTTGGCCTAATGGAGAACACATACATATGCTATCAGCCCATCTCTATCATTAAAAATAAGTTAGAAATGAGAACATGCACAATCATATCAAGGCTTGTCAATTTAAAAAATCAACCCAAGAAAGATGTTTTGGAGATTACTGAGACTCTCAGCTCCCATCCAAAGGTGAAAGGAGATTCAGAGGGCAAAGCATCAGTTAATGTTGAGATCTTTATTATAAAACAAAGCAAAATTGCCTCCTCCAGGTAACTTGCTGTCGATACCTGCAGAAAGAGTACTTCCAGATGACTGATCTGATCATGTGTCACACACTTAACCCTGGGTAGTCCAGGCTTAAGTCAACAAGTCTGATCAAAAACTTTGAGGGCCATGAAATGACGACACTGTCATGAAAGGTGTGTCTCTTTCCAAGCAGAAAATGACAGAAAGCACTAAAAATAAGCATTTTTTCCTACAACTGAGATTGTGGAATTTTTTTAACTTCCAAGAATGGAATGCAACTCTCTGGTGGACTTTTGTCTTCTATTTTCAAAAGTGTTTCATACAGCTGAAAATTTCAAAGGCACAGTTGAGACTAAATGTTATTTACAAATTCCAGAAGTCTATGAACTTCCTTTTCTTCACAAAATGGTCACATCGACCCCAGCTGAATATTTTGAGTTTATGTGTCTATCAAAAATGTGGTGAACTAAATGCCTACGAAGTCAGCTGAGGCCACATGATTATTGAAAAACACAATGCAAAAAGTGAAGAAATGAAGGCAGTCCTCATGATACCTTGTGCAATGGCAGGCCTGCCACACCATTTTAGTGTTTAAATGCCAACATGATGAAGCAGCTAAAAGCAAAGGTCATTAGTCTTCCATGGATATGAGGAAAATGACTATAAAAGTAGCAAGGGAGGAGTAGACAGCAGTGAGCAAAAGCACAGCAAGTTGCAAAAGTAGAGCTAGAGAGTAGTTAAGGCAAGATGGGGAGAAGTTGAGAGTGTGGAGAATGCATGGCCAAGGACAGAGAAGTAGTCATGAAATAAGGGATCGGCATATAGAAGACACCAAACATTTACTGAGATGGAATTGAGTAACATTAGTAACAGGTAATAGGAGACAGAGATGAGTTGGTATAGACCCTTTCTTTCCTTTTTTCTGCATTCCATCACAGTAAAAAGTAAAATGATATTATTAAATTGTTTTTCTAATGAAAAGGAAATGACCACCCATGACAGCTCTGTTTGCTGAATGTCTAAAATGCATGCTATGCGTGTCTTGGTAACGAAGTATGTTTTGTCCTTATCCCTTAAATATGTTATAATTCTGGTTGTACTTATTACATAAATTCCCTAAGGGACAATTCACCTTTGGTTGCAGAGACGTAATCTTTGTATTTCTTATTACAATTTATCTGAGTTTTATATTGTGACCTTTTCTCACATGACCATTTTGAAAAATAGAGTTTTGATTTTTTGTCAATGTGAAATACTTAGTGTACTCTAAAAAGACACACAGGCTTATAACAAAGCTTAAACAAAACCAAGCAAAATGTTACTACCATGCTCTTTCAAACTCTGCTTTCTACAAAGGCAACCACTTCCAACAGAGGGTTTATCTCCCTGTTTCCAGATACTGGGACTGTTTGATAGTGCACTTCTGTTACACCCACACACACACATTTCCTAGAATGGTAATGGGCAGTTTTTCTAATATGAGCTGTAGACTTTAAGTGTGTTCTGCTGAACAACTAGAACGCTTTTCTCATTTCTGCAAGAGTGCCCATGATATGTGGTACTGGCTCAAGCAAATCCAAAAATCAGCTTTAGCAGAATATAAAGCTCACAAACCTGGACCTAGACTCAGTCTCCAGCTTTTCTGGGAGAGATTTTACATACTTCTTGCTAATTTGGATGGCGTTATTGTTATTCAGAGTTCATTCTTCTAATTTGAGTCACATCTGTGACTGCTTAGCTGAATTGGGAGCCTCAGCATTAAGCTCTATCTTCATTTGCTCAGGGGACACATGGTGTGTGTAGGAGCCATCATGCTTTGTTTTTACAAATCAAACTCTTAATTAATTACTGAACATACTGCAATTCACTAATCAAGCTGTATTTTTTTCAGACATTTCTGACTGGTAAATATCTAGTCATCTGGCTTTGCAATATATCCTCTTGTCCTTGCTTTAGACAAAAATGGTGGGAGTCATTGGAAATGTTGCTTTGTATATGTGATTTGTTCATTGTCATGCATGAGCTCAGAAGAAAACAATTTCTCATTTAGCTTTGTATTCCTCTAGGCCACAATGAGAGACAGTGTTTTTGAGTCAGAAGAAGTATCAAATGCAAAATTGTAAAGACTTGGGTTCAAATTCTGGCTTTGTCATTTCTAATTGATTGAACTTTAAAATTTCCTATTTGTAAAATGTGTTTTGAAAATTAAATGAGAAAAACCACATAAAGCACCCACTACTGTGCTTGACATCTAGCCAGGAGTGAAGTTGCTAATCATTCATTCCTTCACTCCAACAAATACTTATGGAGCACCAACAATTTCCTAGGCCCTTGGGCATGGAGGAAATAATGGCGGGCCAGGTAGACATAGCATCTCATCACATGAGGCTTACACTCTGGAGGGGAGGGGTCCTAATAAACCAGAAATAAATAAATAAGCTAAATATTTGCATGTATATTATAATCTCTTTCTATTTTGTTTTCCGGATCATCGTGTACATAGCTCAGTTTTGCCTGTAGATGGAAAGATGCGCAGTATCTTATACTCTCTTCTGTGTCAATATCACTATTGTGTATATTAGGAAACATATATCTATTGAATAAATAAAGGAAAAAATGTAAGAAAATCTCTAGCCTGTCTATATATTTAGAATGGTTTATTGCTTTATAGGAATATTTTATTAAGCATATGATTTACAAAATTTGAAAACTTCTTGAGATTTAAAGAGGCAGTGTAGTGCAAAGGTTAAGAACAATGAGTGCCCTACACCCAGACGTCCTGAGTTCCAATTGAAGTAAAACTGGTTACTAGCAGTATGACTTACCATCTCTGTGCCTCAGTTCCCCCACAAGTAAATATGAATAACAAATACCTGTGTAACATAGTTCTCATGCAGATCGAAGCAGATATTTCATGCAGAGCACTTGGAACAATGTCTGGTTCGTGGCAAGCACTTAATATATAATTGTTATTTTTCTTTAACTGAGAACTATTTTTCAAATAGGGGTCTATAACCAAATGGGAGTTCTTGGGAATATACTCAGGAATCTTCTATTCTGTGTACAAATGTTATGTGTTATGTTTTCATTTTGATGAAAAATTTTTAAATATTAAAATTAGCTTATTTTGGAATATCTACTAAACAATTTCAGTTCTACTTGCACTTACAGTTGCTTTAGGTGATCGCCTGACATGACCATGTTTAACTTTAGTTTCTCAATCTGAGATTCCATATATTCTTGGGAGTTTACAATTTTTCAAGACTGAAAACTATTATTTTAGAACATTCAGCATATATGCGTTGTAGGTCATAATAGAAATGTTCATGATGCAAAATTATCTGTTATTCACCACATATTTACTGTGGTTATCATTAGTGCTGTCTCCCAATTCTTTTGAACTCTCTGTCTTCAGGTCACATGGTAGGATGTCACTTCTTAGCCTTGTTTGAGTTTAGATGGTAAGGGGTATCAGGGGGCTGGCCAATGAGTGGTGAGCAAAATGGACATGTTATTTCTGTACTAAAGTGTTTAAATGCTGATGTAAGACCTTCTAGAACCCATGCTTTAAGTTTTAGCTGTTCACTGGCTGCAACCTAGAGCCTCCTGGCCAACTTAAGTTGGGTATGCGGCATTTGTGAGAAGTAATCCCTCTGCTGACTCAACCTATCACGGTTTACATGTTGTTTTTCACTATTACACCCCGACTGGTGTGAACCTTTATTTCACCTACTGTGTTCAAAATATGTTGATTTGTTGTATAAATCAGAAGTAATCCAGTTTCCTAGTGCAGCCTTCTCCTCTCAGTATATGCCCGGCCACATAATATTTTGAAGACTAAGCTAATGTGAGCCTTCTATTGTCTGGAACTACCACTAGTAATTCCATCAGGTTCATGTTATTCTCTCTGATAAATGAGAAGAATAATAAAACACCTACAATCTCTACACTTCTCACCAGATGGTAAGCAAACAATAAGAATTTATGCCTTTATTCCTACAAGAGAAATGGAGAACTGACCCAGAAAAAAATAAATATTACTTGGCAAGATGTTCAAACTCCACCCAACACTCGATATGCTTAATCCCAACTTGGATCTCTATAGAGTTGCCCAGTAGTGGTTCCCGGAGGCAGCTTGAGGCAGATAGATGTAGAGGGCAGTGGTTACTGTTAACAGTGGTTCCTTGATGAACCATTTCCTGGTCATGATTCTCAGCAAAGTCTCGGCAGTAATCCTTTAGAAATCATACTGCCTTTCTTACTCTCAGTCAGTCACAAGACCCAGCTGAGCCCACTGGAGGCAATTTGACAGTCTTTAAAAGAGTATTCATTTCAGACAACTGCCTATAGTGTTGCTCTCGCTGCAAGTTTAGGTCTAGTTGAGCTAATGGAAAAAGCAAATTGTCTTCTTGCTTTTATTACCATGCAATCTAATAATATCTCTGTTCTGCCCTAAAATGAAATGTGGGCCCAATGTCCGACAGGTTCTTTCTCATCCCCAAGCTCACTGTCCAAATCTTTCTGAGATATTATTCCAGGGGACTGGAGTTTATATCCCAACATTTTCTCATGGCTGGACCTGGACTCAAAGAAAGAGGCCTGATCTCAACCAGAAAATCTACTTCATAAACCACCCATCCCACATGTTAGTCTGGATTAGGTGCTTGGAAAAATTACCCCCAAGACACAAAAAGACACCCCAGCTCACATCTAAAGCTCTAAAGCAGGAAATACTGAAGTGAGATACTTTGTCTTTTAGCAACATTTAGACCTTATGCAACATTAATGAGTACATTGGAGAAATTTTTTCTCTGGAGGCACCAGAAAAGAAATTAATAAGTGCTTAATATAAGCAATTAAGCCACTATATTGCACAAAAGAGGGAAGAAATAAGGCCAGAAAGTTTTATGGGGACATGACCACGAAGGATTTTTAAGACATGTTAGAAAGTTTGGCTTTATCATGAGGACAATGAAGTCATTAAAAGATCGGGTAACATGGTAAGATTTGCATTTTACATGATCATTCTGCTTATAGTGCAAGATGGTGGGGTCAAGACTTGGTATAAAGATACAAGTAAGAAAGCTGCTTTAGACATTCAGGTGAGAGAGTGGAGGCTTTGACTGGATCAGGTGGGAGATTTAGTATGGAGGTACCAACTTGGGAGTCAATATAGAGGTAAGTGTTTTGCAGCCACATGAGGGATTGAGAGGCCACAGGGAATGTATGGAAAGAACATGCTCAAGGATAGACCCAAGGGGAATATCAGTCTTCAAAGGCCTGACTGAAAAAAGAGCTGGCAAAGGAAACTGAGGAGTATCAGGAAATACGTATACCAGGAACGTGTAGTATCACGAAGCCTAGAGGCGACATTATTTTTAAAAGTAGTGTTGTTGGCCAGGCGCTGTGGCTCACACCTGTAATCCCAGCACTTGAGAGGCTGAGGCAGGTGGATAACGAGGTCAGGAGATAGAGACAACCCTGGCTAACACGATGAAACCCCGTCTCTACTAAAAATACAAAAAATTAGCTGGGCGTGGTGGCGGGCGCCTGTAGTCCCAGCTACTCGGGAGGCTGAGGCAGGAGAATCGCTTGAACCCAGGCGTCAGAGGTTGCAATGAGCCAAGATTGTGCCACTGCACTCCAGCCTGGGCAACAGAGTATAACTCCATCTCAATTAAAAAAAGAAAAAAAAGTAGTGTAAAACAAAAGTAGTATTGTTAAGAGTTACACATATTAGGAACCAAAATCTTTTTGTTTTCATTCAACAATTTTTAAAATTTTTAATTTAATTTTTTCCTTACATATCATTTTCTTTAGTAATCTTTAACTGAATTTTTATTTTTTATAATGTCAATTTTTATTATAGATATGGTTTGAATGTTTTGTCTCCTCCATATGTCATGTTGAGATGTAATCTCTAGTGTTCGAGGTGGGGCCTGGTAGTAGGTTTGGGGCCATGGCAGCAGATCCCTCATGAATGGCTTGGTGCCCTCCCCACAGTAATGAATGGTAATGAACCCATGTGAGATCTGATTGTTTAAAAGTGTGTGGCAACTCCCCCTCTTCCTTGCTCTCTCTTTTGCCATATGATATGCTGGCACCCTCTTCACTTTTCGACCATGATTGTAAGCTTCCGGAGGCCCTCACCAGAAGCAGATGCCAACGTCATGCTTCCTGTACAGCCCATAAGCCAAATAAACCTCTTGCCATAAATTACCCAGCCTCAATATTTCCTTATAGCAATACAAAATGGACTGATACAAGGAGGTTTGTTACATGGGTGTATTGCATGATGCTGAGGTTTGGGGCACAAATGATCCTGTCACCTAGGTAGCAAGCATTGTACCCAGTAGGTAGTTTTTCTGCCCTCCCCATACTTCCCCCCAAGTAGTTCCCAGAGTCTATTGTTTCTATCCTTATGTCCATGTGTACCCAGTGCTTAGCTTCTGCTTATGAATGAGAATAAGCAGTATTTGGTAATCAAAACCTTTCTATTGAATTTAATAACCAGGAGATTCCCATTGGAGCAAACAGTGTCCATGGACCACAGTAGGAAAAAGTATACTGCGGTAAGTCGATGAGTACAAGAAAAGCAAAGAAGTGAAGAGAACAAATATAGGTAGCTCTTTCAAGAAACTGGGCTTTGAAAGGAAGGAGAGAAAGGAGAAAAGCTGGAAAGAGACACAGGCTCAAGGAAAGTTTCTTTGGTTTTACTGATAGTTTTAAGGAGAAAGGGAGAAGATCTGGAGAAATGGAAGGAAAGAAGGACTTGCTCCAAGAAACACGCAGGAATGGAATTCAGTGTATAGCTGGAGAGATTAACTTTACATTTTAAGAGCAATACTTCTCCCATTGTACCTGGAGGGAAGCAGAGAGGATGGCTCTGGCTACAGCTACGTTTCCAAGTTTCGTCACAGTCAGGTAAGGGAGTTCTTATCTCCTGGCTATTTTCCTTTTGGAGTAGGAGGTGACAGCATCTTTTGAGACTGAGGTTGAGGTTGGCAGTTTGAGGAGAGTGGAGATTCTTTGAAATGACTGCTGTAAAGAATTGGAGAGAAAGGTGAAGATGGAAACACAAAAGTCTTCCTTCCAATCCGGGGAAGATTGTATCTTGCTCACAAATGAGACGTTAAATGAGATGACATATGGTATGTCATACATGGTTGGTGCAAAATAACTCAGTAAATCGTAATTATTATTATCATCAACATCCTTTTTTTTTCCTTCTCCTATTTTGTACCATAACACTAATTCTAGCTTTTATCTATGGCTCCACCTCTTTCCTTCAGTTCGATCTGTTTGGTGTCTCTTAGTTTCTTTCCAGCCTCCCTCTGCAGTTTGGTGGTTTTACATAATACCTTCTTGATACTGTCCAAACTAATATGGCCTGGCTCCCAGGGTATCTCCTGATTCTCCCAGAAGGACAGTTTCTCGTCTCTTTCTGGAGTTCATCTTCAGACCCCAAACAATACTGAGTTCAGGAGACTCTGTGAGCTTTCTGTAGCTCCCCAAAGCTTATTTGCAAGTTTAATATAATAATGACCCCGGGTTCCAATAACACAATTCCATGAAAATAAGTAGGTTAGAGGATCATATTTCATTGTTTATAATATGATAAAGCTGAAAGTATGACTTGAGGTTCTTGCATGCAAAAGGAGGTAGCTATTGTGTCTTTTATATCTGCAATTGCCAACCCACATATCATAGGTCAATGAATCCTAAAAAAAAAAAAAAAACCTCACTTTTGTAATAAAACAAAACTGATACCCACAATGTTGCTTCTTCCACTGTTTGAGCTGCTATCAAAGACACTTTGGCCCATTTATTCAGTGCTTTCTCCCCTCCTGGAGCTCTCAGCTTCAACTTCAGCTTAGGACCTTCTCTCTACGCTGCATGTCTGGAGTCTTGCAGGAGTCTTGGCTCTGACAATCTGTCTACATTTCATAGTCGGAGAACATGGGACAGCCAATGAACATGGGAGAACATTGGGAAAAGCCACTGACTTTTCCCAATTCCTCATCCTCGTTTATTATCCTAGGCAGGCTTTTCCCACCTCCTACTCCCTGGACCCAGCCATGTCCTGCTCTTCTCACCCGTTGCCACTTCCAGGTGAATAACATGAAACTGAATGTTTTATAAGTGGGTGAAAGAGTAAAAGGCTCACAATAGATGATTACTGAACACTATGGAGAAATTAAGCCTCCTTTTTCATAAATGATAAGCCCTTCTCATGTCTGGTGATCCAAAACCGTATTTCGTGAGGCTGACTGTGCATATATCAAATCCTAAAACTCTCACAACTCATACCCCGACTGCATTTTCAGGGGTATGTAGTATATATTTCAATCTTATTATTAAGGCAATGGAGCTTCATCAGTGCTCACTACATAAGAAATCATATGAAAGTCTATTATAACTTTAAAAGTACACAAGGAATGTGGCTTCTGATGACTGGCAGAGGAGGCATGAAGACATACCAGAAGCATCATCGGCTCTCTATCCCAGTGAAGTTTGTTTGAAAGAAACTGAGGATGCAGGTACAAAATGGCTGAGTGATTTTTTTTCTGACCAACAGAGCTGCTCGTTAGCAACTTGAAAGGATGCCTAGATCCAAAATAGTATTAAACAAGTGTTTCTTCAATATGAGATCATTATGTTTCTCTTCTAAATCCAAATACTAATTGCAACCTTGCTGTGAGCATACAATATTAAGGCCATCATAGCCATGGCAACAGAATGCAACATGAAGTGGAATCCTATCATCTACACAGCGTTGTTAGTGGTTTGGGTGGCAGACGAGCACTCTCTTACAACATTGTTAATGTCCAATTCCAAAGAGGGGATTGCATTGCATACCTTTAGGCAATTTTGCCACACAGGTTCTGTTATCTTTGAACATTTTGTGTATCTCTATAATTAATTTCAATACAGGATGGCTTGTGAATCCATAGACAAAAATACAAGCACAAATTAAAATTTCAACAGGCACTTTACAATGGTCATTTACATTTCAAAATTAAACCCATAATAAAAACTTTTGTGTACTTATAATTGGACTGATTTTTAACACCCAATGATAAACATCTATGTAAATAGCCTCCCAAAGATTTTACACTTAAGAAAAAAAGCACTTTAAATGAGCTGCTTAAAGTCACCTTCTCTGCTTTGCATGATAATTGTAATGCAAAATAATAAACAGCACAGGGCACCGAGTACAACACTTTTAGGATGATAGGGTGCCATTTATATGAAGATAATTAGGCATTTAAAACCTACCAATACCAATTTAAAAACCTACCAATTAAAAAAAAAACAGTGTGCTTACAGTAAACTCATTGAAATAAATTTCCATTCGCCTTTGCTGTGCTTTCATTGCAAATATGTCCACAGCTTGTACAGAGCCAAGGACTCTGTTTTTGTGTGTAGGAAGTGAGGTGCAGATTAAGAGTTCGTAACCCAACCTATCTTTCTCTAAAAAGAAAAAGTATTTTGTGGAAATTTGCTGTAAACATATGAACCATATGCCATTGTTAAAAAGAAAAGAAACAGTTGTGTTGGCGGAAAGACTTGTTACTATTAGGAAGATTGAGGCGTGAACAGAACTCCATGCTCATTTTCTTCTAGATTTTGTTGGAAGGAGCAAAAGAGACAATGGGATCTGCCATCAACATTCAGAGGCGAATGCATTGGGCTTTGCTTTCAGAGGTATTGAAACAAAATTCATCTTCTCAGGAATTTACCTGAAAATGGACCATGAAATTCATGCAAAAGCAAGAAATAAAGAGGTCTTGCAGTTTTCCCAGATATGTAAAACACACCATGTCATTTAGAGTGCAAGAAATGGGTAACACTCGAGCAGTAAATTTTTAGCAGATAGATCAACTGATTTTTTCAAACCATTATTAGTATTACCTTTATTCATTAATTCACTTGTTCATTTATCAAACATTTATTAGTCTCCTACTTTGTGTTAGACAGTATACTAGATGCTGGCAATTCAAATATGAATTCAGCTCAAAGAGATGAAACATACATGTAAACATACAAGTAATTTTGGTAAAATAGGGAAAACTTATGAATGAGTTCTATACAAAGTGCAATGGAAGCAGAAAGAACAAAATGACTTAATTTCCTGTTAGAAAATATTTCATGACAACAGGTAACATTTGAAGTAAGTGTTGAAGGGTAATCAGGTGTTGGATGGAGGATGAAGAAAAGAGAAAATTAGGTAGAGAAGTCTGGAACGGACTTTAGAAGCTGTAGAAATCAAAGCAAGGGGCTTTGGTACTTGCAGGTACATAGGTCTAGATCACAGGATGTTTGTCTACAGTATCTTCAGTGCTTCCCTATTTACCATTCTACTAAATGGTAGAATTTATTTCTTCAGCCTGATCTACAAAGCATTTCATACAAGTTTAGGGGGAATATTGTTGACTTAAATAATTGTAAAGCCCAGGAAATTATTATAGGCAGAGCTGAATTTAAGTGTTCAGAGAATCTTTCTCTGTCTCTAGAATTTGCTTTCCTTAGTATTGGCTCCATCCTTAGCGCTACACCCTATGAGCCTAGCAAACCTAGCAGAAATTTGGATTTGTATAAGGAAGCATTTTTTCCAAAGGAAAAACTGGGTTGTTGTTTCTGAATTTTTCACCAACTTCTCAGGACCATTTATTGAATAATCTGAGTTATTTTATGTATACAAAAGAAACTGGAACAGCCAGTATTCTTCACTATATATTTAGTTAAATGCATGAGTTAATTCATTCAGTAAACCTCTATTTGATGCTTACTATATGTCAGGCATTGTTTCGGTGATCTGTGTATATATCTTTGACCTATTTTTATTTTTAAAATCTTTGCAATTTGTTTTATTGTCTGTTGAATCAGTGTTTTCAAAAATGTAGACTACACAGTTCTGAAGATACTGAGGCTATTTTAGACCCAGAAATAAAAGATGTGGAATCAAGCAGTATGAATGTTATTTCCCTTTCAGTTCTCTTTCCATCTTTCTAATTATGTCAGCAGAAAGTCTGTCTGGTTCCTGTTTGTCTCTATTACCCTTTTAACAAAAAAGAATGAGATTCTGTTTCAGAAATTTTGATAGGCTAGTAGATAGATAGAATTTAATGACAACATTTTATTTGAAAAATTTTATAACTTTTATATAATTTTAACATGATTAAGCTACTAAAAGTTTTTAATATAAATAATTTTATTTTAATTTATATAATTATATCCTACTAAAGACAAAAAGTGCTGGCTTTCTAGTTATGCTGTTTCTTCTTATGTAAAGTTATTATGTAGTATATAGAACCTGTTTTAAAGAAAGATTTGAAGTAATTAATTTTGTTGGTGATATGTGAATAGAGTAAAAATTGTGAGGACAATACGCAAACAACTGAAATGTGCAATATCCCATAATAAGGAATGACTCTCCTGCCATTCTAAAATTTCTAAAGGAAGTAACTCTTCTTTCTCACTACTAACTACCATATCAGATATTGGTTTAAGAGTTACTGTTTTCATCACTTGGGGAAGTGTCCTTCCAATTTCTTTATAGAAATATAACTTTCTCTTTGTATAATGCAACTTAATTTTAGGCTTTACTATATGTTTAAAGTGTTGTGTTTGTGCAGAATACTGGCCAGAACCCCAGGACAATCAGGCAGGAGAAAGAAATAAAGCGTATTCAAATAGGAAGACAGGACGTTAAATTGTCTCTGTTTGCAGATGACATGGTTGTATATTTAGAAAAACCCATCATCTTGGCACAAAATCTCCTTAAGCTGATAAACAAGTTCCACAAAGTCTCAGGATACAAAATCAATGTGCAAAAATCACAAGCATTCCTATACACCAGTAACAGACAAACAGAGAGCCAAATCATGAGTGAACTCCCATTCACAATTGCTACGAAGAGAATAAAATACTTAGGAATACAACTGACAAGGGATGTAAAGGACCTTTTCAAGGAGAACTACAAACCACTGCTCAAGGAAATAAGAGAGGACACAAACAAATGGAAAAACATTCCATGCTTATGGATAGGAAGAATCAATATTGTGAAAATGGCCATACTGCCCAAAGTAATTTATAGATTCAATGCTATCCCCATCAAGCTACCATTGAGCATTAGGAGAAATACCTTCTTTCTTCACAGAATTAGAAAAACTACTTTACATTTCATATGGAACCAAAAAAGAGCCCATATAGCCAAGACAATCCTAAGCAAAAAGAACAAAGCCGGAGACATCACGCTACCTGATTTCAAACTATACTACAAGGCTACGATAACCAAAACAGCATGGTACTGGTGCTAAAACAGAGATATAGACCAATGGAACAGAACAGAGGCCTCAGAAACAACGCCACACATCTACAACCTTTGACAAACCTGACAAAAGCAAGCAATGGGGAAAGGATTCCTTATTTAATAAATGGTGTTGGGAAAACTGGCTAGCCATATGCAGAAAACTGAATCTGGACCCCTTCCTTATACCTTATACAAAAACTATCTCTAGATGGATTAAAGACTTAAATGTCTTAAATGTAAGACTTAAAACCGAAGAAAACCTAGACAATACCATTCAGGGCATACTCATGGGCAAAGAGTTCATGACTAAAACACCAAAAGCAATGGCAACAAAAGCCAAAATTGACAAATGGGATCTAATTAAACTAAAGAGCTTCTGCACAGCAAAAGAAACTATCATCAGACTGAACAGGCAACCTACAGAATGGCAGAAAAGTTTTGCAATCTACCTATCTGACAAAGGGCTAATATCCAGAATCTGTAAGGAACTTAAACAAATTTACAAGAAAAAAGCAAACAACCCTATCAAAAAGTGGGCAAAGGATATGAACAGACACTTCTCAAAAGAAGACATTTATGTGGCCAACAAACATGAAAAAAAGCTCATCATCACTCATCATCAGAGAAATGCAAATGAAAACCACAATGAGATACCATCTCGTGCCAGTTAGAATGGTGATCATTAAAAAGTCAGGAAACAACAGATACTGGAGAGGATGTGGAGAAATAGGAATGCTTTTACACTGTTGGTGGGAGTGTAAATTAGTTCAACCATCATGGAAGACAGTGTGGCAATTCCTCAAGGATCTACAACCAGAAATAACATTTGACCCAGCAATCCCATTACTGGGTATATACCCAAAGGATTATAAATCATTCTACTATAAAGACACATGCACACATATGTTTATTGCAGCACTACTCACAATAGCAAAGACTTGGAACCAACCAAATGCCTATCAATGATAGATTGGATAAAGAAAATGTGGCACATATACACTATGGAATACTATGCAGCCATAAAAAAGGATGACTTCATATCCTTTGCAGGGACATGGACAAAGCTGGAAACCATCATTCTCAGCATACTAACACAGGAACAGAAAACCAAACACGGCATGTTCTCACTCATAAGTGGGAGTTGAACAATGAGAACACATGGACACAGGGAGGGCAACATCACACACTGGGGCCTGTTGAGGGGTGGAGGGCTAGGGGAAGGATAGCATTAGGAGAAATATCTAATGTAGATGATGGGCTGACGGGTGCAGCAAACCACCATGGCACATGTACACCTACGTAAGAAACCTGCAGGTTCTCTCCATGTATCCCAGAACTTAAAGTATAATTTAAAAAAAATATGTTTAAGGCAAAATATATAAAATATTAGCCGGAACCAAGACTCTGATAGAATTTAAATTGGTGGTAATAATCGTTGTTTTCAATATAGCACATTTGTTTGCATTCAGCTGTCTTCTTCTTGACCACCCCAAACTAGACTTTATATATGGCAAAGCCAAACTTACCTGATAAATATTTGTGAAATAAAATTTTTGCCAGATGGCCACTCTGAAAGATTGTATAGCAAGAAGGTAAAGTTATTCAATTCTGAAAGATCAGAATTTTGAAAACTAGACTAGAATTTGTACATTATCTAATGCACTTATATTCTATAGATAACCAAGAGTCCGTTTTCTAACAGACTACTAAATAACTTTGAACAATATCGTACGGTTGACTGATTTTAAAGATTCGTTTGCATAAATTATCAATGTGTATCACATTAAGGCAGGGCAAATTTCTTATTCTTCATTATATTTAAGTTAATATATATAAGGTTCAATCAGAATTTGTTTTCTAATTTTTATTTTTCTGTTCAGTTATTAATAGTGGAATAATGCAAGGCATTTTGTCCTTGTTATACTAGCTTAAGATATTTGTAGGCTATTTGCTTAGAGATAATATGAGTTTATCAGAAGCTCATGGGCTTGAATAATAAAAAAAATTGAAGTTTGGAAGAATAAATGTAGGAAACAGAAGAAACAGGAAAAGTTATTGGGTTCCCTCAAAATGAGAGAGAGATGGAAAACAGCTTCAAAGAGTGTATCAGAATCAAATAAATGGCTAGAAAGTAATTGGGAAGCTTGTATAATATAAAGAAATAGAAAAATATAGAAAGTCATCATAAACAGGAATGTGACCTTTTTTTTTTCACTTTTAAATGCAAAAACATGTAGGCCTTTAAATTAGTGTAAGGAAATCACTGTCAGGCATGAAGGTGAGAGAAATTCACTTTTCCTTCATTGTGCATCTCAATGTCACATGCTTTGCTTTGTCCCCTTTTGTTATCTCCAAACTATATGCATATCAAGTGAAAAATAATATATCAGAAATATGGAGAAATAAATCTTTACATACCAAAAAAAAAAGGAACTATTTCTACTCTCCAAAATATTTGCATATTAACAGTGCTGTAAATATTAAATTAGCAGAAATAATAAATTAAATGGATTCTACCATGATTTGCTTAAATTATTTTGCATATCTTCATAATTATATCTCAAAAGAAGAAAATAAAGGGTAAATTATAAGTGGAAGTTTTATTGCAATGTTAATAATCGTTGATATTTAATTGAGATCACAACTTTAACCTTATCTTTTTCTCACCAATAGCTCATCTTTCTTCTTATTATCTTGTTTTCAGTACAGAATTATCACCCACTGGTTTTCAATTACAGAGATGCCTGTATTGATTCTACTCTTGATTTTAGCTCGCAACTGAAAAATTACTCATTTAAGCCTATAAAGCTGTATTCTGTAGCTAGTTTAAGCTCTTTTAAAAAATTATGTCGACTCAAAATACAGAAAGATAAAACTCATAAACAGTACTGTTCAGTTATATGAAGCTATTGGGAAACAGACTTTAAATTATTTTAACTCAATTCACTATTAAAATGTAAGAAGACAAATAGTAATCAAAAATGTCATCACCATATGGAGGGAAACTTGATGTCAGTCACAGCATTTATAAAGAACAGGTGGCGCTTAAGCAATCAAAAACCCCTTATGGAATTATACAAATGTAACCTAAATTCCATAGATCTGTGGTAAAGTGATGTACATAAATTAGACAAAAGATCTTCTATTAACACATACATTCTAAATTGTTTGACTATAATTTCCAAAGTTTCAGAAGGAATGAAAATATTCTCCCATACATCACATTGTTTACTTCTACATTTTCTAAAGAAATAATTGCATTCTTTGTTTCTTGTCAAAGATTGTGCACATTATTTATTTTAAGAGGGAGCTCTGTCTCTGAAACTACTATAGGTGTTCTAATACACTTCACCTCATGGGGATGGCAGTGGGAGTGAGGGGAGGGGCAGATACTGGGGGTGCCTGGTCTTGACGACCGTCAGCCAGTCCATTAGTGTCTGACCGGTCCCAGCTCCACAAAGGGGCCTCACTATTCAGCCACAGCACCTGCTGTCCAGAGAAGCTGTTTGGAATCCTCTCAGTCTGAGAGCAGTGCTGGTTCTCCATAGTGTGCAAATCTTAAACCAGAGCCAAATTTTCTGAACTCAAATTGTACACAATTCGGAGGAAGCCATTTGGGGGATAAAGAAAGCTGGTTGGAGCAAGTGAAAGTATTGAAGCAAAACCCTAACTTCAAAATGTTTTCAGGAAGAGCAGATGAATATTTTGACCTGTGCTTTTGCAATACTTTTTAAATTCTCACAATAAAAATATCTTTATACTTTGATATTTCCAAATAATGTTAATAGTTATACCCATTGATCGTTGGAATAGAACTCTCATTTTGAAAACACATTCTGGGCTTGTATTTCATTTGAGGTCTTCCATGCGACTTGAGGAGAGCAATTAGTGGCTGCAGATTTTCCGCTGATAATAGGTGAGCCTTGTAATTACCTCGGAAAGGAAATTCCCCTTTCTGAGTTCTTCCATATTAATCTAATTTCTGGAATTCACTGAGTAGTGTGAAATCCCAGATGGCGGACTAGAGTGCTACTGACTCAGTTTGTTTCACATTTTTATTCAAAATTCACATAAATGTCAACTTTCCGCTGATTTTTTTTTTTAACAGGAGAAGAAAATTCAAGGTTAAATTTTTGAAGAAAATAATTGAGTTCCTCTCAGCTGCACAGATCTACTAAGCAGAAATCAGTCATTAAGATCAGAACTAAGCTGTTTCCATCATTTTATGTATTTTACTGCTTTCATGTTCACTTTCTTTTTAGAATATGTTAAAAATGCACTAGTTGCTTTTGAACTACCTAATATCTTGATACTTTCTCTGTGCTTAAATTATGATATACCTAATCATTCATTACAAGGCAGCTGGTAGCAGTAAAAGTTGCAGATTCAAATTTACTTGTCACATACGAAACTACCTGAATCTTAAGGCATAATTAAACTAATATTAACATTTCCATATACTGACTCTTACAGCACTTATTATGTGCTTTCCTTAGAGCACTTGCCACTTTCTACCTGGCCCAGTATACAAATGCATACCTCCCCTGAACTTCTGTAAGAAGGAATGGGAACTCGCTTATGTATCTATCACTGATCCTGTGTCTCACAACACCTGGCATGAAATAAAATCAATACATATCCGCAGAATGAATAAAACAAAAGATAAATGAATGCATGTTATATTAGCTTCCTGATATTTTCTTTAGGGTGCTATTTTAAACATGTTTCAAATCAGATCACAACTATTCCCCCAATAATGAATGGATTCGTTATACGGCTTCTGATTTGGGGATAAGATTGGATATCAGTATTTATGCTGACAAATCTTATGTCAGAAATATTTTCATTCATATTTTTAGATTTATTTAGGTGGATTCAGAGTTAGTGTCATTTTTGGTCTAAAAAATGAGTATACCACCTTCTACCTAGTATAGCCTGAGTATGTGAGGAGGTAAGGGGCTATTTCTAAATTATATTAAGCATCTTTAAATACCACTTCGAGTGAAGGGAAGAATTGCTTTCCTTTTTTTTTTTTTCTTTCAGAATATTCTAGGGCACACTGTGAGTTGCTAAAATATAAGTAAATAAATAACATACAAACATAGATATACACACATACCCATGCACACACACAGACAGGGAACACAGAAGACAGGAGTATGCATTTTACTGTTGAGCATATAATAGCAAAAATAGTAATAATGGTTGTTAATATTTATTTAGAACTGCCAATTGTTGACAATGCACTGTGTTAAGTGCTTTATATGCAATTTCCAACTTAATTCCAACAATCATCCTATGCTATAGGTACTACTGTTAGCCCCTTTTTTCAGAGAAAAACACTGAAGTTTATGAAAATTCAGTAACATGACCAAGGTGACGGGTGATAAGTCGCAGGATAAGGATTCAGACTTAAGTATATCTCACCCTATGCCTTTATTCTTCATTTTGCTCTGTGGTCCCTGTGTTTGTGTGTGAAGTTGCTGGTCATTAGCATGACCAGTGGGGGTCCTATATCCAATCAAAGATACCCATGTTTGTTTCTTATGTTAAATCTTCACCTCCTCCTTCACCCATAAACATAGGGCAGTCAATGCAATCCAATTGCCAGTGAAATTTCAAATAAAATTTCTTCTCTGGAAATGTGCACTGAGGTTAGAGATTTGAGTGTCACCCCCTCATCTAGACGGTGTAGAGCTGGTACCCTCTTGTAAGCAGAAAGAATTTGAATCCATCTGTGAAGTAACCTCTTTCTGGTAATCAGGGGATCTTCCCCCACTGGGTTCAAAGGGCTTCCCTCTTCTTTGTTGTGCAATTTCTAAAGCATTGTGCAATACATAAAGAAAAGACCAAGAACATATCATTGCCTTGGAAACTGCTATGGAATTTGACAGACTGTAGGTTGTTCAGAGCAAATGTTCTGTTGCTGCACGGAGTCCATGCAGTAGCAATGACTGGCAAAGTGGCTGAATGCTCATCTGCTAATCTTGATGTCAACTTAACTTGTCATCCCTGCCCTAAGGATAGGGCGGGAAGTTTGTCTTGTTTGGCTTTCTTTAAATAAGGACATTTGAATTATTTCATTCCCAACTGTCAATGATGAAATACAAAGACAAAGGCTATAGACAAAACAGCAGCTTTCTGGGGGTAGCTATCCATAGCTGATGGAGATGAGAGCATTTGCAACCTATATTTTTATTAAATGAATTCTAACAGCATAATCTTGGGAAGCTATACTGCTCCTTTTAAAAATAATTGCAACTCTTATGCCACATTTATAACAGCAAAAGGTAAAGAAAAACCTTCTGGCTACAGAGAATACTTCTTACTGTGGTCCTTTCTAATGAAATGTAAAAACAAATAAAACTCAGTAAAAAATAGGAGGAAAAACATTAAGTAAGAAATGAAGGTAAGGAGTCAGTCCTTGGGAGCTGTTTTCCAAGAACCAAATGTGACTCTGGCTAGTTGTAACATTTTATTTATTTGTTTGTTGGTGGAAACACTGAGAATAAAAATAAAAGTGATCCTTTTGTGATCCTGTTTGGCCGTGACAGATTCCTTCAGCATTGCCATAGTAACTGAGAGAAGTGCATTTATGAATAGACTTAGATTTCTAAGGCTTGAGTTTCCTGCCAAGAAGAGAACACAGGGTGGGGAAAACAGGGGAAAGTCAAGGCAAAGGAAAAGAAAACAGATTAAGGTGTTGATTTCCAAATTCTCTCATGTGGAGGTGCAGGAATAAAATGGTCCGAGACAATCTCACCTTCTTGGGCCTCCTAAGAATTTTAGACATTAAAATTCGTCCTTTTTCAGCAACTTTAGTCAATTTCTTCAGTTCATTTCAGTACCAAGAAGGGGAAAACAGCCCTCTGGATCATCAACATTTATGCGTAGGACAAAGGAGAAAGCCCTCTGATATGGCTAGATAAGGGCATAGAGCAGAGTTAGCAAAGGTGAATGTAAACTGTGCAAGGCAAGTAACAGTCACACTACAGTCAAATGACCTCCAGTAAAGAAAAATCACTCAGCTACCTTGTCCTACTTTTCTTTTTGCTGAGTGTCTTGAGAAATGTTTCTCTAAATAATAATAATAGAAAGAACAACGAAAGAGAGGTGATAAATGGTGACCCACACAGTTCTGTCAGAGAACACAGAGATGCACCATGGTGAGCGGATGCATAAGATGGGCAACTACCGCTCGATCCCAGCTAGTTTCTGGCAAGAAGAAACATGAGCTCACTGTTGCCTGATCTTCCTATTTTTCAAGAGAAGCTGAAAGTCAGGGTTTTTACATGAAATCTTTTGATGTTTTAGGTATGCTCAAAGATTTTAAAACAACACAGGTCAAACCTAAAAATGGCTGGGCGCAGTGGCTCACGCCTGTAATCCCAACACTTTGGAAGCCGAGGCAGGTGAATCACTTGAGGTCAGGAGTTCGAGCCAGTCTGGCCAACATGGTGAAACCCAGTCTCCGCTAAAGACACTAAAATTAGCCAGGCGCAGTGGTGGGCACCTATAATCTCAGCTACTCGGGAGGCTGAGGCAGGAGAATCACTTGAACCCGGGGGCAGAAGTTGCAGTGAGTTGAGATCATACCACTGCACTCCAGCCCGGATGACAGAGTGAAACTCTGTCTCAAAAAAACAAAACAAAACAAAACAAAAACAAGAAACAAACAAACAAAACCTAAAAATTACTTTTAGGTCATAGATCACCAGTTCCTGACTTCCAGAGTATGAGGCTAAACTCATTCTTATATCTCTGGAGCAAGAGCCAATAGTAACAAGGAAGTGACCAGAGATGAGAGACTCTAGAGATGAAGATGGGCAGCGGAGGGGAGGTAGTACGAAACCTGAAAGAACTAGGATCACCAGTCTCCAGGGCTTGAGGTAGAAAACAGATGCTTTGGGTTTCATATTTTAATATTCCATAAATATTTATTGAGTGCCTGTTCTATGTCAGAAAATATGCCAAATAAACTTTCCTAGGCCACTTGGTTCTCTAATTTTTTGGTTTTGTGATATAATTTTCTTAACAAATGACAAAAAATATCGGATTATACATATTTACATGTATAGGATTATATGTAGCACAAACATAACATTTAAAGAACAGTAATAAAATGAACACCCATCTATCTACCTCCCACTTTAACAGACAGACTATTATGTGGACTTTTGGCTTGTTGTATGTTCTTTCCAAATTGCTTCCTTCTTTCATGCCCAGATGCTGTGATTTGAATGTGTCTTCTCCAAAATTCAGGTATTAAAACTTAATGGTCAATGTGATAGTATGAAGAGGTGGGGTCTTTAAGAGGTGTTTAGGTCATGAAGGCTCCTCCCATCATGAATGGGATTAAGGCTCTTACAAAAGAGGCTTCACACAGCCTTGAGCTCACGTGCCCTCCTTCCTTCCTCCATGTAAGGACACAGCATTGCTTCCCTTTGGAGGATGTAGTGACCAGGTACGATCTTGGAAGCAGAAAGCAGCCCTCACTGGATGACTGAACCTGCTTGAGCCTTGATCTTGGACTTCCCAGACTTTAGAACACTGGGAAATACATTTTTGTTTTGCGTAAGTTACCTAGTCTCAGGTATTCTGCTTTAGCAGCACAAAATGGACTGACTATAATCACTATTTTCTATTTTGTATATATAGCTTCCTTGTTTTATTTTTGTTAGTTTTTATAGTTTAATCTAGTTGTTTTCATTTGTTTATACATGATTAATTCTACCATAGTTGTATATATGTACAAACTAGAATATATGCATACTTATTATAAATAATGTATTCATATTTCAGGTTGAGAATCCCTTGACCAGAAATGTTTAAAATTTTTTTTTAACTTTGGAGTATTTGCACATACATAATGAAATATCCTAGGTATAGGACTCAAGTTTAAACACGAAAGTCATTTATGTTTTTTATACATCTTATACACATAGCTTGAAAATAATTTTATTCAATAGTCTAATTTTGTGCACCTGTCACATGTGATCAGGTATGAAATTTTCTACTTACAGTTCATGTTTTGGATTTTGGAGTTCAGATTTTTGAATGAGAGATGCTCAATGTGTACATAGTATAGTATTCTATGTATACGGTATATTTGTTAACATCGCTTTTTATAGCTGTTTAGTTTTTTCCATATTTGAATTCTATACAAAGGGAATTACACTCTATAAATTTTTCTAACTTGCTGTTTTTTTGGTTCAACAGTATTTTTAAGTTCATCCATATTGATATTTATAAATATACTTAACATATTCTCATTGCTATGTACTTATTTATTCCATTGTATTATGGAATGTGTATATCCATTCTACTGTTAAATATTATTTGGGGAGTTTCTGGTTTTTTTGCTGTCTTGAACCATGCTGTTATCCACATTTTTATCCATGCTTCCTGGATTAATGAGGATTCTTTAGAGAAACAGAATCAGTAGGCTACATATTCATCTGACATATACCAAGAGGCTATATATATCTATTATAAAGAATTGGCTCATATAATTATGGAGGCAGAGAAGCCACCAGATTACAGCCAGTAAACTGGAGACCCACGAGAACCAATGTGTAGTTCCAGTGAATAAAAGTCAGTATTTTAGTTCGAGTCCAAAGGTTATGAGACCTATGTCTCAGCTCAAAGCAGTCAAGCAGGAGGAGTTCCCTTCTACTCAAGGGAGGGTCATTCTTTTGTTCTATTTAGTGTTGTTAGATGAGGGCTACCTTCCTTAGGTAGGCTAATCTTTTTACACAGTCTACCGTTTCAGATGTTAATTTGATCCAAATACACCCTCACAGACACACCCAGAATAATGTTGACCAAATATCTGGTCACCCTGTGGCCTAGTCAAGTTAACACACAAAATTAGTTATCAGACTTCCTGATGCATTCGTGCAAAAATTCCTTAGGAAATAGTTTTTAAGTGCAATTGCAGATCATAGAATATGTGCATGTTCAACATCAGTCTGTTTTTCAAAGTGGTTGCACCAATGTACATTTCTTTTTTTTTTTTTATTTTTTTTGAGATGGAGTGTCACTCTGTTGCCAGGCTGGAGTGTGGTGGCTTGATCTCAGCTCACTGCAACCTCTGCCTCCCATGTTCAAGCGATCCTCCTGTCTCAGTCTCCTGAGTAGCTCGGGTTACAGGTGCCCACCACTACACCCAGCTAATTTTTGGTATTTTTAGTAGAGATGGGGTTTCACCATGTTGGTCAGGCTGGACTCAACTCAAACTCCTGACCTTGTGATCCACCCTCCTCAGCCTCCCAAAGTGCTGGGATTACAGGTGTGAGCCACCGCGCCCAGCAGCAATGTACGTTTCTACTAGCAATCTATGATAGTTGCCCTTGCTCCACATGCTTGGCAACAGTTTTTTTTTTTTTTTTTTTTTTTTTTTGAGGCAGAGTCTCGCTCTGTCGCCCAGGCTGGAGTGCAGTGGCCAGATCTCAGCTCACTGCAAGCTCTGCCTCCTGGGTTTACGCCATTCTCCTGCCTCAGCCTCCCAAGTAGCTGGGACTACAGGCTCCCGCCACCTCGCTCGGCTAGTTTTTTGTATTTTTAGTAGAGACGGGGTTTCACCATGTTAGCCAGGATGGTCTTGATCTCCTGACCTCGTGATTCGCCCGTCTCGTTCTCCCAAAGTGCTGGGATTACAGGCTTGAGCCACCGCGCCCGGCGCTTGGCAACATTTTTGTCAGAATTTTTGACAATGTAATGATTATGAAGTAGAGCCTTATTTTGGTTTGAATATGTATGTCTCTGATTAATAGTGAAGTTGGATGTCATTATATGTTTATGGCTCAGGCATGTTTACTTTCCTGTGAAATTCTTCAGCTTATTGACAACTTTTCAAAGACTGCACATCTTTTTTCTGATTGAGTTATAAGAGTTCTTTACATAATCTGGAAACTAACCATTTGTCAGTTGCATGTGTTGCAAATATCATTTCCTGGTCCACAGTTTATCTTTCCACTTTCTTTATGGTGTCTTTTGATGAATATAAATTCTGATTCTTAATATTTGCATTTATATTCATTTTTTACATTCATCAATCTTTTATAGGTTTTGATTTTCCCATCTTATTAAGAATTCCTTCTCGGCCGGGCGCGGTGGCTCAAGCCTGTAATCCCAGCACTTTGGGAGGCCGAGATGGGCGGATCACGAGGTCAGGAGATCGAGACCATCCTGGCTAACACGGTGAAACCCCGTCTCTACTAAAAATACAAAAAACTAGCCGGGCGAGGTGGCAGGCGCCTGTAGTCCCAGCTACTCGGGAGGCTGAGGCAGGAGAATGGCGTGAACCCGGGAGGCGGAGCTTGCAGTGAGCTGAGATCCGGCCACTGTACTCCAGCCTGGGCGGCAGAGCAAGACTCCGTCTCAAAAAAAAAAAAAAAAAAAAAAAAAAAAAAAGAATTCCTTCTCAATCTTGAGATATTTTCCCTAATTTTCTTCTAAACATTTAAAAATGTTTCCTGTTTGGTGAGAGCAGTGGCTCACGCCTGTAATCCCAGAACTTTGGGAGGCCACGGCAGGCAGATTGTTTGAGCCCTGGGAGTTGGAGTCTAGCCTGGTCAAGATGGCGAAACCCCATCTCAACAAAAAAATATGAAAATCAGCTGGATGTGGTGATGCATGCCTGTGATCCCAGCTACTCTACTCGGGAGACTGAGGTGGGAAAATTGCTTGGGCGCAGGAGGTGGAAGTTGCAGTGAGCCAAGATTGCCCTGCTGCACCCAGCCTGGACAATAGAGTGAGAGAGTGAGATCCTGTCTCAAAAAAAAAACAAAGAAAAGAAAAGAAAAGAAAAAAGAAATTCCCCTTTCATGAAAGATCTTAAATCACATGGACTTCATTTTTGTACGTAATATAAGATAGGAATAATTTTGTTTTCTTATATGGATATCCAGTTCTTTCCATATATTTTTTAGTTCATTCTTTCCTCACATGGTCCTTTCAACAGTCCAGCTCTGTCATGTGCAAATTTCCATGTATATGTAAGTGTGTTCCTCTGTTTTGTTTGGCTATCCTTTTGCTGATAATATGCTTTCTTCATGCTACAGATTTACAATAACTTTTGATTTCTTATTGGTGCAGAAAGCCATTTCAAAAGTGTTTTGGCTATCCTTGGCCCTTTGCTTTTACATATAAATGTTAGAATCAGTTAATCAATGTTTATAAAAAACAGGATGTTTGGAATACTATTGGACCCATATAACAATATTAAAATACTAAATCTGGCTGGGCATGGTGGCTCACACCTGTGATCCCAGCACTCTGGGTGGCAGAGGTGGGAGCATTACTTGAGGCTAGGAGTTTGAGACCAACCTGGGCAATGCAGTGAGAACCCCATCTCTACAAAAATTTTAAAGATTAGCCAGGTATGGTGGTGCACACCTGTAGCCCCAGCTACTTGGGAAGCTGAAGTGGGAGGACTGCTTGAGCTCAGGAGTTAGAGATTATAGTAAGTGATGACGATGCCACTGAACTCCAGCCTGTGTTAATAATAAATAAATAACATAAAAGAAAAGAAAATATTAAATCTCCCTATTAAAGGGAGATTTCATGTATCTCGGCATTTATTTAGATCTTCTTTAATGTCTTTAAATAAAATGTAAGTTTTATCTACTTAAAATTCTTAGACATTTTACTTAGATTTATTACTTGATTACTTACAATTTTCTTACTATTTTAAGTAGTCTCTTATATTGTTACATTTTCTAGGTATTTTTGCATAATTATAGCAAAGTAGTTGACTTCTATGTGTCAGTTTTATTTCTGGCAAATTTGCCAAGTTCTCTTATTAGTTCTAATAAATTATCCAGAAGTATTTTAGGCCTTCCATGCGGACAATCAGATCATATGTGAATAATAGTTATTTTCCTTGACAATTTGGTTTTTTTTTCTTGTCTTATTAGCTAGTCAGGGACTCTGGTATGATATTCGCTAGAAGATATTCTTAAACATCTTTTCTAAAAATCAACTTTTGTCTTGTATTCTCTCCATTGTGTTTTTAAAAACTATTTCATTGATTTCTGCTCCTATATTATTTCCTTCATTTTGCTTTCCTTGGGCATATTCTGTTTTTGTTTTTCTACTTTCTTGGTAGGATGCTTAGCTTATTTATCATAGTGTTGCTCTTTTTGGATCTACACATCAAAGACTACACTTCTCTTTACTGCTTTTGCTACATTTTACATTTTGATAAGTGGGTCTTTATTTGTGTTTCATTTCTGATTTCTTTTTTTTTTCTGAGACGGAGTCTCACTCTGTCACCCAGGCTGGAGTGCAGTGATGGGATCTCAGCTCACTGCAAGCTCCGCCTCCCAGGTTTACGCCGTTCTCCTGCCTCAGCCTTCCGAGTAGCTGGGACTACAGGCGCCCGCCACCTCGACTGGCTAGTTTTTGGTACTTTTTAGTAGAGATGAGGTTTCACCGTGTTAGCCAGGATGGTCTCGATCTCCTGACCTCGTGATCCGCCCGTCTCGGCCTCCCAAAGTGCTGGGATTACAGGCTTGAGCCACCGCGCCCAGCCTTGATTTCTTCAATTTAAGCATACCTTACATTTTTTATTATTACATCGTGTACCCATTGGTTGATTAGAAGTATGCGAGTATTTTTTTTCAAATTATGCCTTAGTTTTGTAATGTTCTGCATCACAAACAATCTCACTTCTGGGGTAGCCATCACTGTTATGATCAGACCTGAAAACAGTGGCAGCAAAATTTAGAGAAACAAAAGAGGAATGGAAATGCAAGTGGATGGAGTAAAATATAATTATTTTAAAATGTATGTTTACAGATTTTGTTTCTTTAATAAGCAGGTTCTATGTTATGTTGAATCTATGAAAAAGATCAGTCCCTAGTTACTCAATATTTTTGCACTTCTTTACTCTTTTAGTTTTTTCTTACTTATCCTGAGACTTGGACTATCTTTCTGAAGCTAAGATAATTTTACTACTACCCAAGTGAGGGATTTAGAAGAAATTTCTTCATTTAATGTGTAATATTCAGTCTTTCTGAGAAAATAGCCTAAGTCAGGAGATCTTTTATATGCTCTCATTACTCATCTAGTAACTAACCTCCATCATTGCCATGTACCCCATCTTGCCCCTAATTATTACACAGATGATCTAAGGCCAGTCCCTTCATTCATTCATGTACCAAATCTCATCCCCTCTACTCTACCTACGTATATTGCTTCAGCAATTCTCTGCAGCTCTGTTACTTCATCAATGCTTTCCTAGTTATTAGATTATTCCCAACAGCCTACGAATGTGCAATAATGTGTATAATCGTTAAAAATGAAGACCTCTGGGTCCCACATAGCTCTCCAGCTACAACTCTAGTTCTCCCTCTTTTTCAGAAAATGTCCGTAAAGGAGTTGTTTGTAGGCCCTGACTCCAATCCTCCTGCCCATTCTCTACCCACTAGCCAACTTTTGCATTTCGGAAAATTTGTCAGCATGTACAAAAGTAAACAGAATAGTTTCCACTTTCAGTAATGGCCAAGTAGTTCTTATCAGACAAATGACAGCTATACATTCTGAACAAAATATGAAAAACAACTACCTGAAAACTCTGAAGAGTGAAAAGAGTCATGCAGAGATTGAATGGGAGTTGATACATGTAAGAAAAGTGTGACATGAGGGAAGCTGTCTAATTTTTACAGCTTTTAACCTGCAAGTTGGCACCACATAGGGTAGCTAAAGCTCAGACAGAAACCTGACTGTCTTACTGGCACAAAAAATTAGAGAACAGAGATCAGGATAACTTGTAAGGGAGGCAGGATGTAAGAGAAAGAAGAGAGCCACAGATAGGAATCTCAAATCTGCATATAAACTTTGTCCAAATCTCTGGATGAACTACACATGCATGGACTGGGCACCAAACAAACCCAACTAAGACTAAAAGAATTGAACCGATATTTCACTGTTTGAAGTTTCTGTTCAGCCGAGTTAACTACCTGCCAAAGCAAAGCAAAGCAAAACAAACAAACCAAAAAGACCAGTACACTTTGGAGGAACATTACAGAATCTAGAGTCCCTTGATGTATTATTCACGATGTCCAGGATTAAAGTGAAAGGGGAAAATGTGACTCATATCAAGAGAAAAAAATCAATGGAGACCAACCCTGAGAAGACTTAGATGTGGGAGAAGCAGCTATTATAATAAAGCTCAAGGATAGAAATGAAAATATGCTCATAATTAATGAAAACATAGAAAACCTCAGTAGGGAAAAATAAACCATTAAAAAGAACCTAATAGAAATTTAAGAACTGATAAATAGAAGAGTAAAATAAACCTCTATTACTGATCACCCAACTTTTACAATTATGAACTTATTGCCGAATGATGTTGTTTCATCTTTATCTCCACCCAATTTCATTCGTATCACCACAATGTAATTTTGAAGCAAAAGCTCAGACACCACAGCATTGCATATATAAACATTTCAGATGTTTTACTCAAAGATAAGGACCCTTTTCAAAAATCAGTCCACAATACCCTAAAAACCCTAAAGCAATATGTCAATACTTTCTTAATGTCTAGTATCTGGTCAGTGTTCAAATTTCCAATTATATGTCATTGGAAATATATACGTACATACATTGTGATGAAATCACCTAATGATGCATTTCTCAGCACATGTCTCTTTTTGTTAAATTAAAGCCAAGTGTCACTTAATAACAGAGATATGTTCTGAGAAATGCATCACTGGGTGGTTTCGTCACGGTGTGAGCATCATAGAGTAGACTTACATGAACGTAAATGGTACAGCCCACTGCACACCTAGGTGATATGGTAGAGCCTTACTCCCAGGCTACAAACCTGTACAGCATGATCCTGTACTGAATACAGTAGGCAATTATAATTGGCATGGTAACTGTGTATTCAAACATATCTAAACTTAGAATAGGTACTGTAAAAATATAATACAGAAGATTTAAAATGGCACACCTGTATAAGGCACTTACCATGAATGACGCTTGTAGCTTGCAGGACTGGAAGTTGCTCTCAGTGAGTCAGCGAGTGAGTGCAGAGTGAATGTGAAGGTCCAGCACGTTACTGTACACTACTGTAGATTTTATAATTGCTGTGACTTTGTTTACATTAATTTTATTAATTCTTTTCTTCAGTAGTAAATTAACAGCTTGCTGTAACTTTTTTACTTGCTAAACTTCTAAATTTTTTAAACTATTTGACTTTTTTATAATAACACTTAGCTTAAAACACACATTGTACAGCTGTTCAAAAATATTTTTTGTATCCTTATTCTATATGCTTTTTTCTGTTTTTAATTTTTAATATATTTTTGTTTACTTTTCAAACTTAAAAAAAAAAAACCAGACACAAAAGTACACATTAGCCTAGTCCTATACAGGGTCAGGATCATCAATATCACTCTACATCTTGTCCCACCGAGAGATCTTCAGGAGGAATCACGTGTGTGGAGCTGTCACTTCCTATGATAATTCCTTCTTCTGCAATACCTCCTGAAATATTTGCCTGAGGCTGTTTTCAATTAGCTTCTTTTGATAAGGAGAAAGAGTACACACTAAACTAATGATAAAAAGTATACTACAGTAAATATGTAACCCAGTAACCTCATCACTTATTATCATTATCAAGTGTTATGTACTGTACATAATTGGATGTGCTACCCTATTATACAACTAACAGTGCAGTAGGTTTGTTTACACCAGCATCACCACAAACATGTGAGTAATGCATTGTACTATCTTACAACAGCTACGACATCACTGCGTGATAAGAATTTTTCATCTCCATTATAATCTATGAGACCACCATCATATATATGGTCCATCATTGACTGAAAAGTCACTATGCAGTACCTGACTATATTTATCAATTTGGCTATTTGAATAAGAGAACTATATTCAGTAAGGTTCGTGCATTGCAATTGGTTCATGTGTCTCTTGTCATCTATAGGCTCCCCCTTTATCTTTTTTTTCTTCAATATATCTACAAAAGAAATCAGATCTTTTGTTCTGCATTTTCTAAGAATCTGGGTATTTCCAATTGTATCCTTATGGTATCATTAATCATGTTCTTTCTTCTGTATCTGTCATACATTGGCCCTTGTATTTAGAAGATTAATCAGATTCAAGTTTATACATTTTAAGATTTTTGATAAAAATATTTCATAGATAGTGATAATATTCTTCCATCGGCAGGCACATAATGTCTGATGGCTTCCTCTTTGTGACATTAGGAGTCATTAATGCTCAATGTCCAGATCTTTTAGCTTGTTACAGTTCTCAAAACAGCAGTATTCTTATTCCTTCATTTCCAGCTAGTGAGTTTTAGAAAGTGTAAACTTCCCAACATATACATTTCGGTACAATTTGGATAGGAAATACCAGAAACAGCTGGATGTTCTTTTATTTACCAGTTTCCTTCTAATGTATGTCAGAAGTAGCATTTATTCTAGGATGAGATTTGCCCTATTTCTAAAGTTTGGACATTTTGGGATCTGTACTGAATGACTAGCCTATTCTCCACTTTGGTTGGTCAAAACTCGAATGTCTCCTAGATGTGTTCAGACTGCCAGCTCTCCAGGACTTGTGCATTTCCTGACCTCTCAGAATTGCCAGTGTGTGGTGTTCCCCGCCCTGTGTCCAAGTGTTCTCACTGTTCAATTCCTACATAAGAGTGAGAACATATGGTGTTTGGTTTTCTGTCCTTGCGATAGTTTGCTCAGAATGATGGTTTCCAGCTTCATCCATGTCCCTACAAAGGACACGAACTCATCCTTTTTTATGGCTGCATAGTATTCTCCAATGGAACAGAACAGAGCCCTCAGAAATAATACCACACATCTGCAACCATCTGATCTTTGACCAACCTGAAACTGGATACATCAGGTTTTTACACAATCTCTATACCAGAACTTTTATTATGAAGACCACCAATGTCCTTCTGTTTTCTAAATCCCTTGGTCAATTCTCAGTCTTTTATGTTTTTGACCTATCAGTGGCCTTTGACACAGTTGATCCCTCTCCCTCTTCTGAATTGCTTTATTCCTTTATCATCCCAGGATATCATCATTTTCTACTCAGTGTCTCCACTTGGATAGCCCAAAGGTATCTCATAGTTAACATGTCCACACACACCCCCTTGATTTCTCCACTGAAATTTTCTTTTTACATAGTATTTTTCATCACAATAAGTAGTAACTTTACCCTTCCAGTTTCTCAGGGACGAATCTTGGAACAAGTCTTGACGCCCCTCTTTTTTCCAGACCTTAGATTCTATCCATTGAATCTAATTCTCTTGGCTCCACCTTCAAACTATATCTAGGACTTGACTTCTCACAACTTCCATCATTACAGTCCTGTAATCAGCCACCATTATTTCCTGACTGCATTATTGCAATAGTCTCCTATCTCATCACCCTATTGCCAGACTTACCTATGAAGCCTCAGCCAGAATAATCTCGTTAAAATGTAAGTCATGTCATATTATAGCACCACCCCAAATCCTTTGAAATCGCCTATCTTTGGAGGGAAAAAAAAACATTATTCAAATGGCTCACAAGACTCTACATGACTTATATTTTCACCTCCTCTGACTTTACCTTCTTTTATTCTCCCCTCACTCCCTCTACACCAGCCAGACTGTCCTCCTTTTTATATCTTGAGCATGCCAAGGATGCTCCTCCCTTGGGAGTTTGTACTTGCTACGGCCAGGACCAGGAGTACTCTTCTTCCAGATATTTTCATGCCTCATTCTTCTCCTCCTTTTGGGCACCTTCTCTGTAGCATTTATCATTATCTATCATCCCACATAATTTCCTTATTTATTGGTTTAGTATATATTCTTTGTCACTAGACTCTTAGTTCCATGAGGACAAGAACACATCAGAAATTTAATATGTTGTTTAGAGAATGAATGAACAAATACTTACTGAGCACCTACTATGTGCCAGGGACTGTGCTGCTTTCTAGTACATGTATATAACATAAAATCCTCGCCCTCAAAGGAAGTGGGAGAGGCAAATGAGCAATTTGCTCATCCAAAGCTTTTGACGCTAGTCTTGTGCTTCCATGCATCTAGTGTATTGTTATGACTACATGGCCCTTTGACCTTTGTGAAAATCAGCCTCTAAAAATAGCCTAGGGAGCCAGCTCTGAGAAAGCCAAACTGGGAACTGATGCCACCTCTTTTCGTAGCTTTAGCTACGAATCCAAGAACCTTTCTGCTTCTGTTTCCCCAGCTGTAAAATAGGATTAATAGTTCCTGCTTCACAGGAGTCTTTTGAGGATTCTTTCATTCATGTAGTAATATTTATTGAAAATGGTAAGTGCTAAGTAGTATTATGCCTAATTAATTAGGTCCTCATCTCCCTGGTGTGGGCTATGGTGTCTGGCTGGTCATTAATAAAATATGCTGGAAGCTTTGCAGATTTTGCTTTCAGAGCTTTCCTGATGGCTGCATACTCAGTGCACGAATTGAGCATCCAACCTTGTAGTTAAATATATACAGCTGCTTGAGTTCTACCACGCTCACATTTGTTTAGTTCTCAGACAATACAAAATTGGAAGGTGCTGAAAACACCAGTTAAGAAAGAAATACTACAGAGGATCCCAGGGTGGTTAGCAATAAAACCAGGAAATAAAACTAAGTCTCAATTTGAAATTGGCCAGATAACACCAATGGGAATCCTAACACCTCTTCTGAAAAATTCAAGTGGGAGTGAGATAATAGTCAAATAATAAGCTATATTATAACTAGGTGCCATGGACTACATTGTAGGGGGAATTATAAAAGGATGTAGGATAAGACACCAGTAATGAATCATATTTATATTAATGTTATATCACAACACAAGAAAAGATTTTTTTTTTCCTGAGAATATACTTACAATAAAACTATTTTAATCTGGGTACCCCAGAAAGCAGAACCTATCTGCTATTATTTTACAATAACATGCAATCCTAAAAAGCAGGCATGAGGCATACACAAAGTGAAGCAGAGAAGGAGGTGTCTTCGTTCATTTTGTGCTGCTATAAGAGAATGACACAGACTGGATAATTTACAATGAACGAAAACGTATTGACTCACGGTTCTGGAGACTAGGAAGTCCAAGATCAAGGGACCAGCATCTGGTAAGAGTCATGTGCTGTGTCATCCCGCAGTGGAAGGCAGAAGAGCAAGAGGGGGCTGAACTCATCCTTTAAAAAAAGGCCATTCCCATAGCATTAATCCATTCATGAGGATGATGCCCCATGACCCAAAGACATCCCATTGGGCCCCACTTTCCAATACCTCCAAACTGGGGATCAGGTTTCCAACACATGAACTATGAACTTCCAGGGACACATTCAAACCATTGCAGAGGGGGAGCCGATACTAGAATGGGTTACCAAGCTGGCCATTGCTACATGCAAGTGATGACTCAATGCGTGGGAACACATCCTTCTGTCCTTTCTTAGAAGACATCGTAAAATTGCTGAATCTCAGGACTTACATCTTATGTATTCATTCAAAGATCCCCACCTTCCTGAGCCTTCCAACCCTTTCACACTCTGCCAAGGAAATTCTGTCTTGATGTCATTTACTGTTGGATCATCATTGTATGCAAGTTTCAAGGGGCCATTCCAAGAAGTTACTATGACTGGTTCCAGGAATTCTTGACAAAAGTGTGTGTTTCATGTCAAAAACAGTTCCTGCTTTATGGGAGTCTTTTGAGGATTCTTTCATTCATGTAGTAATATTTATAGAAAATGGTAAGTGCTAAGCAGTATTATGCCTAATTAATTAGGTCCTCTCCTCCCGGGTGTGGGTTATGGTGTTCTCATGTCAATAAAATCTCCCCTCTGTAGCCTTATACTGCATGTCCTCTGTCCCCATCTGAGTCAGACATACTATTTTAGAGTTGGCAGGATGGAATATTTAATACTATCTCCTATCTAGTGGAAGAATTCTTCCTGAAATACTGTTCAGCGGCAGTCATTGTTTGCATAATTCAGTGACAAGGTGTTTACCACCTCATAAGGACACCTATTCCATATTCTCATTATTCCTAATAGATAATTCTTCTTTCTGTTGGTCAAAAAAATCAATCCACCTATAATTTTCAAGTATCTTTAATTTGTCTTCTCTATTCTTTGTTTATTTGACTTCTCTTCAGCTTTGTATATTACGCCTGGAAGAATTTTTTTTTTTCTTAGAAGCCTATCTTCTCCCAGCTTTTATGATTCTCTATTTTTACTTTTATAGCTATAGGTATTTTGTATCAAGTCTCCTTTGTCAGGTTCTCCTGAATTTGTCCCTAAATGACCATATTTCCCAGGCTGCTTCTTTGGTCACCCGGTTTTCTCCACCAACACATACATCCTGTGTGTCCTCATATAAATATCTAACTTCAGCTTCCAACTCCTGGTTCTTCATGTCTGACACAGAGCACTCAGATAGTCCAAGCTTTGAGTTTTCAATCTCTGCTGAATATCTTCACTCGGATGTTCCATAGGCTCCACGAGTCGAAAGTGTTCCAAACAGGACTCAGATTCTTTTTGTGCCCAATCTGCTTCTTCTGCTATTCCCCTATCCTGGTGAATGGGACTACCAGGCAATTATCTACTGCTACAGTTTGAACATGTTCTCCTCAAAATTCATGTTAAAATTAATCCCCATTGTGGTGGTTTTAAGAGGTGGAACCTTTGAGAAGTGATTAAGTCATGAGGGCTCTGCCTTCAGGAATGGATTAGTGCCTTGTAAAAGGGCTGAAGGGAACTAGCTCGGACCCTGTTTGCTCTTCAGCCCTTCTGCCAGGTAAGAACAAAGCCTTCTCCCCTTCTGCAATAAGAAGATGCAGCAAGAAGACCCTCACCAGCTACTGAATGCAAGCACCTTTATCTTGGATGTCTCAGCCTCCAGAACCATACGTTTCCATTATTTATATTTATTTTATTTTATTATTTCTTTGAGATGGAGTCTTGCTCTGTCACCCAGGCTGGAGTGCAGTGGCGCAATCTCGGTTCACTGCAAGCTCCGCCCCCGGGGTTCACGCCATTCTCCTGCCTCAGCCTTCCGAGTAGCTGGGACTACAGGCGTCTGCCATCATGCCCGGCTAGTTTTTTGTATTTTTTAGTAGAGACGGGGTTTTACCGTGTTAGCCAGGATGGTCTCGATCTCCTGACCTCAAGATCTGCCCGCCTCGGCCTCCCAAAGTGCTGGGATTACAGGCGTGAGCCACCGCGCCCGGCCTCCATTATTTATAAATTATGCATTCTGCAATGTCTTGGTATAGCTGCACAAATAAACTAAGACATTTACCCAAGCCAAAATTTTATAACAAAGCCTAGATGACTTTCTTCCTTCACAAGTCTGCCTTCTGTGTACACCCTGAATGGATTCTAAATTCTTAAAAATATTTCTACTCAATTAGGTAAGTGCTCAGACAGACTTTTAGTAGTAAATTTATTATGCCTCAAAACCCTGTTTTTGGGGAGTGGAGGTGGAACCAGATTGCCAAATAGCCGCCTCTACCAATTGTCCTCCCTGCAGGAACGCTAAATTTAACAACCGTCTACAGAAGAAAGCACCTTTGTAAGAACAAAAAAGCAGGTGAGTGATCACTGTACCAAGTTTTAACTTCATATCACTGAAAGAGGCACTGAAGGAGCAAAGAAAGACAGTTTTGTATTGCCAGTGCCACTCCTCTCCATCCCACAGCAGTGGCAGTGTGGTGCTGAGACAGAATCTGTGCCTTTGGGGGAAGGAGAGCACAGCGATTGTGCCATTTTGCATTGGAACTCAGCACTACCCTGTCACAGCAGAAAGCAACACTGGGCAGAACTCAGCCAATGCCCATGGAGGGAGCATTTAGACCAGGTTTAGCCACAGGAAAATCGCCCACCCCAGCAGTTGCAACTTGAGTTCTGGTAAGCCTCACCACCATGAGCTAAAAGGCTCTGGGGTCCTAAGTAAACTTGAAAGGCAGTCTAGGCCATAAGGATTGCAACACCTAGGCAAATTCTACGGCTGTTCTGGGCTCAGAGGCAGTGGACTTGCACGGCATGACCTAGTGAGACAGCAGCCTGGGCGGCCAAGGGAGTGCTTGCACCACCCTCCTCCCTCAACCCCAGGCAGCACAGCTCATGGCTCTGAAAGGGACTCCTTCTTCCCACTTGAAGAGAGCAGAAGGGAGAGTTAAGAGGACTTTGTCTTGCAACTTGGATACAAGCTCAGCCACAGTAGGACAGTACACCATTCAGAGTCCTGAAGCCCCCACATTCCAGGCCCTCGCTCCTGGATGACGTTTCTAGAAATACCCTGGGCCAGAAGGGAACCTGCTGCCTTAAAGGAAAGGAGCCAATCCTCAAGGGATTCATCACCTGCTGACTAAAGAGCCCTTGGGCCCTGAAAATGAGCATGCTGGCTTCAGGTGTAACCCAGCACATTGCCAGCTCTGGTGGCTAGGGAGACAGACTCCTTCTGCTTGAGAAAAGCAGAGTAAAGGGCACTTTGTCTTGCACCTTAGGTGCCAGCTCGGTCACAGTGGCATAGAGAACTAAGTGGGATCTTGGAGTCCCCAGTTCTAGGCCTAGGCTATTGGACAGCATTTCTGGACCTTTCCCCGGGCCAGAGGAGAGCCCACTGCCCTGAAGGGCGAGTTTTAGGGCTGGAAGCATTCATCACAGCTTGCTGAAGAACCCTTGGGCCTTAAGTGAACATTGGTGGTAGCCTGGCAGTACTCCCCACGGGCCTTTGGTGGTGGCCATGGGGCGAGACTCCTCTGCCTGTGGAAAGGGGAGGGAGGAATGGAAAGGACCTTGTCTTGTGCTTTGCATGCCAGCTCAGATGCAGTAGAATAGAGTACCAGCAGATTTCTAAGGTTTCTGACTCCAGGCCCTGGCTCCCAGATGGCATCTTTGGACCTGCCCAGGGCCCAAGGGATCTCACCATCCTTAAGGGAAGGACACAAATCTGACTGGTTTTGCCATCTGCTGATTGTAGAGCCCTAAGGCTTTAAGCAAACATAGGTGGTAGCCAGGTAGTGGTTATAGCAGGCCTTGGGCAAGATTCAGTGCTGTGCTGGCTTCAGGTCTTACCCAGCATAATCCCAGTGGTGGTGGCCAAAGTGGTGCTTGTGTCATTCCTCCACCAGCTCCAGGCAGCTCAGCACAGAGAGAAACTCCATTGTTTTGTGCAAACATAAAAAAAGGACAAGACTCTCTGCCTGGTAATTCAGAGTATTCCAGATCTTATCCAAGATCTGGATATTTTGTGTCTGGAAAAGTATTTCTTTCTCACATTTGAAGGATGTTTTCACTGGATATACTATTCTAGGGTAAATTTTTTGTTTCCTCTGGCACTTATCCAAGATCACCAAAACAGTACTTCTACAAGTCTGCAAGAAGCACAGCATTATGGGCTTGGCGGTAATACAGATACAACCGCAGTGACCGGAAACTCAGATCACAACACCCAAGTCACTTTGAATGTCTAAAAACCCCTTTTCCCCAAAAGATGGGTACAGACAAGCCCAGACTGCAAAGGTGACAATAAATACCTAACTATTCTATGCCCAGACACCAATGAACATCCACAAGCATCAAGACTGTCCAGAAAAGTATGATCTAACCAAATGAAGTAAATAAGGTACTGAGGACCAATCCCAGAAAGAGAGAGATTTGTGACCTTTCAGACAGAGAATTCAAAATTGCTGTGTTGAGGAAACTCAAAGACATTCAAGATAACACAAAGAAGGAATTCAGAATCCTATCAGATAAATTTAGCAAAGAGATTAAAATAATTAAAAGAATCAAGCAGAAATTCAGGAGTTGAAAAAAAATGCAATTGACATCCTGAAGAATGCCTCAGAGTCTCTCAATAGCAGGATAGATCAAGTAGAAGAAAGAATGAGTAAGCTTAAAGGTAGGCTATTTGAAAATATAGGGTCAAAGGAGCCAAAAGAAACAAGAATTTTAAGAAATGAAGCATACCTACAAAATCTAGAGAATAGCCTCAAAAAAGCAAATCTAAGAATTATTGACCTTAAGGAGGAGGTAGAGAGAGATAGGGGTAGAAAGTTTATCCAAAGGGATAATGACAAAGAACTTCTCAAACCTGGTGAAAGATATCAATATTCAAGTACAAGAAGGTTATAGAAAACCAAGGAGATTTAACCCAAAGAAGACTACCTCAAGATATTTAATAATCAAACTCCCAAAGATCAAGCAAAAAGAAAGGATCCAAAAAGCAGCAAGAATAAAGAAACAAATAAGATACAATGGAGCTCCAATACATCTGGCGGCAGACTTTTCAGTGGAAACCTTAAAGGCCAAGAGAGAGTGGCATGACATAAGTGCCAAAGGAAAAAAAATTTTACCCTGGAATAATATATCCAGTGAAAACATCCTTCAAATGTGAGAAAGAAAGAAAGACTTTTCCAGACAAACAAAAACAGCGGACATGTCCTACAAGAAATGCTAATGAGAGTTCTGCAATCTGAAAGAAAAGGATGTTAATGAGCAATAAGAAATCATCCGAAGGTACTTTCGTCACTGGTGACAGTAAGTACACAGAAAAGCACAGAATGTTGTAACGCTGTAACTGTGGTGTGTAAACTTGAATCCCAAGTAAACAAACTAAAAAATCAACCAATCAAAAATAATAACTACAACTTTTCAAGACATAGTACAGTAAGATATAAACAGAAGTAGGCAAATGTTAAAAGGCAAGGGTGACAAAGTTAAAGTGTACAGATTTTGTTTTCTCTTTGCTTGTTTGTTACTTCATTCGTGCCATCAGTGTTAAGTTGTCATTGGTTTAAAATAATGGATTATGAGATAGTATCTGCAAGCCTATGGCAACCTCAATCAAAAAACATACAATGGATACACAAAATATCAAAAGCAAGAAATTAAAATATACTGCCAGAAAAAAATCACCTTCATTAATTGGACGACAGGAAGAAAGAAAAGAATTAAGAAAAGACCACAAAACAACCAGGAAACAAATAACAAAATGGCAGGAGTAAGTCATTACTTATCAGTAATAACATCAAATGTAAATGGGCTAAATTCGCCAATCAAAAGACATAAAGTGACTGAATGAATTAAAAAAAAAAGACCCAGTGATCTGCTGCCTAGAAGAAAAACACTTAACCCATAAAGACATACGTAGACTGAAAATAAAGGGATGGAAAAAGATATCCCATGCAAGTAGAAACCAAAAAAGAGCAGAAGTAGCTACACTTACATAAGACAAAAACAGATTTCAAGACAAAAACTATAAAAAGAGACAAAGAAGTTCATCATATAATGACAACATGGTCAATTCAACAAGAGGATATAACAATTTAAATGTATATGCACCCAACACTGGAGTACCCAGATGTATAAAACAAATATTATTAGAGCAAAGGAGAGAGATAGGTCCCAATACAATAATAGCTGGAGATTTCAACACCTCACTTTCAGCATTGGACAGATTATCTAGACAGAAAATCAACAAGGAAACATCAGGCTTAATTTGCACTGTAGACCAAATGGACCTAATAGACATTTACCAAATATTTCATCCAAGAGCTACAGAATACACATTCTCCTCAACATATGGATTATTCTCAAAGATAGATCATATATTAGGCCACAAACAAACCTTAAAACATTTTAAAATTTTCAAATAATAACAAGTATCTTCTCTAAACACAAGGGGATAAAACTAGAAATCAATAACAAGAAAAGTTTTGTAAACTATACAAACACATGGAAATTAAACAGTATGCTCCTAAATGACCAGTGGGTCAATAAAGAAATTAATCAGAAAATTAAAAAATTTCTTGAAATAGGCCAGGTGTAATGGCTCCTGCCTATAATCCCAGCACTTTGGGAGGGTGAGGTGGGGTGGATCACCAGAGGTCAAGAGTTCAAGACCAGCCTGGCTAACATGGTGAAACCCCATATCTACTAAAAATACAAAATTTGCCAAGCATTGCAGCAGGTGCCTGTAATCCCAGCTACTTGGGATTACTCAGAAGGCTACTACTTGGGACGCTGAGGCAGGAGAATCACTTGAACTGAGAGGCGGAGGTTGCAGTGAGCTGAGATTGCACCATTGCACTCTAGCCTGGGCAACAAGAGTGAAACACTGTCAAAAAAAAAAAAAGAAAAAAAAAAAAAGAAGAAGAAAGAAAAAAAAAAATCCTTGAAACAACTGATAATGGAAATACACATACCAAAACCTATGAGACACAGCAAAACAGTACTAAGAGGCAAGTTTACACCTTTAAGTGCCTACATTAAAAAAGTAGAAAAACTTCAAGTAAACAACCATCTTAAATGACTAGAAAAGCAAGAGCAAAGCAAATTTAAAATTAGTAGAAGAAAAGAATAAAGATTAGAGCAGAAATAAATGAAATTGAAACAAGGAAAACAATATAAAAGATCAACAAAATGAAAAGTGGGTTTTTTGGAAAGATAAACAAAGTTGACAAACCTTTAGTGAGACTTAAAAAAGACAGAAGGCACAAATAAATAAAATAAGAGATGAAAAAGGACACATTGCAACTGATAACACAGAAACTCAAAGGATAATTAGGGGCCACTATGAGCCATTATATGTAATAAATTAGAAAATCTAGAAGAAATTGATAAGTTCCTAGAAAAATTCAACCTACCAAGATTGAGCCCTGAAGAAATCCAAAACCTGAACAGACAAATAATAAGTAAAAAAATCGAAGCCATAATAATCTCTCAGCAATAAAAAGCCCAGGACCTGGTGGCATCACTGCTGAATTCTACCAAACAGTTAATAACTAATACCAATTCTATTTAAATTATTCCAAAAAATAGAGGAGAAAGGAAAATTTCCAAACTTATCCTATAAGGTCAGTATTACCCTGATATAAAAACCAGACAAAGATATGTCAAAAAAGGAAAACTACAGGCCAGTATCACTGATGAATATTGATGCAAAAATCCTCAACAAAATACTAGCAAATCAAATTCAACAACTCATTAAAAAGATCATTCCTGATGGCCAAGTGGCATTTATCCTAGGGATACAATGATGGTTCAACATATGCAAATCAATCAGTGTGATAGCTCATATCCACAGAATGAAGGACAAAAACCATATGATCATTTCAATTGATGCTGAAAAAGCATGTGATGAAATTCAACATCCCTTCATGATAAAGGCCCTCAAAAAACTAGATATTAAAGAGCATACTTCAACATAATAAAAGCCATATTTGACAGATCCACAGCGAGTATAATACTGAATGGGGAAAAACTGAAAGCCTTTCCTTTAAGATCTTTAAGAAGACAAGGATGCCCACTTTCACCACTGTTATTCAACAGAGTTTTGGAAATCCTAGCTAGAACAATTAGACAAAAGAAACAAATAAAGGGCATCCAAACTGAAAAGGAAGAGTCAATTATCCTGCTTGCAGATAATATAATCTTATATTGAGAAAAACCTAAAGACTTCACCAAGAAACTATTAAAACAACAAATTCAGTAAAGTTGCAGGATACAAAATGAACATACAAAAATAGAATTTCTTTTTGCTAACAGCAAATAATCTTCAAAAGATATAAAAAAGAATTTATAATGGCTATAAATAAAATAAGTACCTAGGAATAAACTTAACCAAAGAAGTGAAAGATCTCTACAATGAAAACTATAAAACATTGATGTAAAAAATTGAAAAGGACACAAAAAATGGAAAGATATTCCATGTTCATGTATTAAAAGAATAAACATTGTTAAAATGGCCATACTACCCAAAGCAATCTACAGATTCAATGCAATATCCATCAAAATACCAATGACATTTTTCACAGAAATAGAAAAAAAATCCTAAAATTTATATGGACCCCCCCCAAAAAAATACCCAGAATAGCCAAATCTATCCAAGCAAAAGAACAAAACTGAATGAATCACACTAACTGACTTCATATTACACTACAGAGCTATAATAATTAAAATGGCATGATACTGGTATAAAGTCAGACACATAGACAAATGAAACAGAATAGAGAACCCAGAAAAAAAATCCATATGTCTATAGTTAACTCATTTTTGACAAAGGTGCCAAGAACATACATTGAGGAAAGGATGGTGCCTTCAAATAATTGGTGCTGTGCAGAAGAATGAAACTAGACCCCTCTCTCTCTCTCAGTATATACAGAAATCAAACCAAAATAGATCAAAGGCTTAAATCTAACACTTCACACTATGATACTGCTACAAGAAAACACTGGGGAAATACTCTAGGACATTCATTTAGGCAAGGATTTCTTGAGTAACATCCCACAAGCATAGGCAACCAAAGAAAAGATGGACACATGTGATCACATCAATTAAAAAGATTCTGCACAGCAAAGGATACAATCAACACAGGGATAAGACAACCCACAGAATGGGAGAAAATATTTGCAAATTATCTATCTGACAAGGGACGAATAATCTGAATGTATAAGGAGTTCAAACAGCTCTATAAAAAAATCTAATAATACAATTTTTAAAATGGGCAAAAAATCTTAATAGATATTTCTCACAAGAAGACATACAAATGGCAAACAGGTGTATGAAAAGGTGCTTAACATCATTGATCCTCAGATAAATGAAAATCAAAACTACAATGAGATAATACAACCTTAGTTAAAATGGCTTTTATCCAAAGACAGGCAATAACAAATGCTGGCAAGGATGTGGAGAAAAGAGAAATCTCGTACACTCTTGTTGCTAATGTAAATTAGTACAACCACTATGGAGAACAGTTTGGAGGTTCCTCCAAAAGCTAAAAATAGAGCTACCATATGATAGTAACCCTACTGCTAAGAATATACCCAAAAGAAAGGAAATCAGTATATCAAAGCTATATCTGCACTCTCATGTTTATTGCAGCACTATTCACAATAGCCAAGATTTGGAAGCAACCTAAGTGTTCACCAAACAGATGAATGGATAAAGAAAATGTGGTACATATACACAATGGAGTACTGTTCAGCCGTAAAAAGAATGAGATGCCAGACCCAGTCAGGGGCTTATAGATGAAACTCCCATCTCTCTGGGACAGATCACCTGGAGGAAGAGACGGCTGTGGGGGCAGCTTCAGCAGACTTAAACGTTCCTGCCTGCTGCTTCTGAAGAGAGCAGTGGATCTCCTAGCACAGTGCTTGATCTCTGCTAAGGGACAGACTGCCTCCTCAAGTGAGTCCCTGATCCCTGGGCCTCCTGATTGGGAGACACCTCCCAGCAGGGGTCGACAGACACCTCATACAGGAGAGCTCTGGCTGGCATCTGGCGGGTGCCCCTCTGGGATGAAGCTTCCTGAGGAAGGAACAGGGAGCAATCACTGCTGTTCTGCAGCCTTTGCTGGTGATACCCAGGCAAACAGGATCAGGTGATCCCCCAGCAAACTCTAGCAGACCTGCAGCAGAGGGGTCTGTCAGAAGGAAAACTAACAAACAGAAAGGAACAGCATCAACATCAACAAAAAGGACATCCACTGAGAAACCCCATCCAAAGGTCACCAACATCAAAGACCAAAGGTAGATAAATCCATGAAGATGAGGAAAAACCAGCGCAAAAGGACTGAAAATTCCAAAAACAAGCACTCCTCTTCTCCTCCAAAGGATCGCAGCTCCTCATCAGCAAGGAAACAAAACTGGATAGAGAATGAGTTTGATGAACTGATAGAAGTAGACTTCCGAAGGTGGGTAATAACAAACTCCTCTGAGCTAAAGGAGCATGTTCTAACCCAATGCAAGGAAGCCAAGAACCTTGGAAAAAAACGAATTGCTCACTAGAATAACAAGTTTAGAGAAGAACATTAATGACCTGATGGAGCTGAAAAACCCAGCACAAGAACGCCGTGAAGCAAACACAAGTATCAATAGCTGAATCAATCAATCAGAAGAAAGGGTATCAGAGACTGAAGATAAACTTAATGAAATAAAGTGTGAAGACAAGATTAGAGAAAAAAGAATGAAAAGGAATGAACAAAGCCTCCAAGAAATATGGGACTATGTGAAAAGACTAAACCTATGTTTGATTGGTGTACCTGAAAGTGACAGGGAGAATGGAGCCAAGTTGGAAAACACTCTTCAGGATATTACCCAGGAGGACTTCCCCAACCTAGCAAGACAGGCCAACATTCAAATTCAGGAAATACAGAGAATACCACAAAGATACTCCTCAAGAATAGCAACCCCAAGACACATAATCGTCAGATTCACCAAGGTTGAAATGAAGGAAAAAATGTTAAGAGCAGCCAGAGAGAAAGGTCGGGTTACCTACAAAGGGAAGCCCATCAGACTAACAGTGGTTCTCTTGGCAGAAACCCTACAAGTCAGAAGAGAGTGGGGGCCAATATTCAACATTCTTAAAGAAAAGAATTTTCAAACCAGAATTTCATATCCAGCCAAACTAAGCTTCATAAGCAAAGGAGCAATAAAATCCTTTATAGACAAGCAAATGCTGAGAGATTTTTGTCATCACCAGGCCTGCCTTACAAGAACTCCTGAAGGAAGTACTAAATATGGAAAGGAAAAACCAGTACCACCCACCGCAAAAATGAAGTAAATTGTAAAGACCATCAACACTATGAAGAAACCACATCAAGTAACCGGCAAAATAGCCAGCTAGCATCATAATGACAGTATCAAATTCACACATAACAATAGTAACCTCAAATGTAAATGGAATAAATGCCCCAATTAAAAGACACAGACTGGCAAATTGGATAAAGAGCCAAGACCCATCAGTGTGCTGTATTCAGGAGACACATCTCACATGCAAAGATGCACATGGACTCAAAATAAAGGAATGGAGGAATATTTACCAAGCAAATGGAAAGCCAAAAAACAAAAAAAAAAAAGCAGGGGTTGCAATCCTACTCTCTCATAAAACAGACTTTAAACCAACAAAGACCAAAAGAGACAAAGAAGGGCATTCTATAATGGTAAAGGGATCAATTCAATAAGAAGAGTCAACTATCCTAACTATATATGCACCCAATACAGGAGCACCCACATTCATAAAGCAAGTTCTTAGAGACCTACAAAGAGACTTAGACACCCACACAATAATAATGGGAGACTTTAACACCCCACTGTCAATATTTGATAGATCAATGAGACATAAAATTAACAAGGATATTCAGGACTTGAACTCAGCTCTGGACCAAGTGGACCTAATAGACATCTACAGAACTCTCCACCCCAAATCAACAGAATATACATTCTTCTCAGCACCACATCACACTTATTCTAAAATTGACCACATAATTGGAAGTAAAACACTCCTTAACAAATGCAAAAGAAAGGAAATCATAAAAAATAGTCTCTCAGACCACAGTGCAATCAAATTAGAACTCAGGATTAAGAAACTCACTCGACACCACATGATTACATGGAAACTGAACAACCTGCTCCTGAATGATTACTGGGTAAATAATGAAATTAAGGCAGATATAAATATGTTCTTTGAAACTAATGAGAACAAAGACACAATGTACCAGAATCTCTGGGACACAGCTAAAGCAGTGTTTAGAGGGAAATTTATAGCACTAAATGCCCACAGAAGAAAGTGGGAAAGATCTAAACTCGACACCCTAACATCACAATGAAAAGAACTAGAGAAGCAAGAACAAACAAATCCAAAAGCTAGCAGAAGACAAGAAATAACTAATATCAGAGCAGAACTGAAAGAGACAGAGACATGAAAAACATTTACGTGGCCAAAAAATATATGAAAAAAAGTTCATCATCATCGATCATTAGAGAAACATAAATCAAAACCACAATGAGATACCATCTCGTGTCAGTTAGAATGGTAATCATTAAAAAGTCAGGGAAAACATGCTGGAGAGGATGTGGAGAAATAGGAATGCTTTTACACTGTTGGTGGGAGTGTAAATTAGTTCAGCCATTGTGGCAATTCCTCAAGGATCTAGAACCAGAAATAACATTTGACCCAGCAATCCCATTACTGGGTATATACCCAAAGGATTATACATCATTCTAGTATAAAGACGCATGCACATGTACATTTATTGCAGCACTGTTCACAATAGCAAAGACTTGGAACCAACCCAAATGCCCATCAATGATAGACTGGATAAAGAAAATGTGGCACATATGCACCATGGAATACTAAGCAACCATAAAGAAGGATGAGTTCATGTCCTTTGTAGGGACATGGATGAAGCTGGAAACCATCATTCTCAGCAAACTAACACAGGAACAGAAAACCAAACATGGCATGTTCTCACATTAGGAGAAATACCTAATATAGATAACGGGTTGATGGGTGCAGCAAACTGCCATGGCACATTTATACATATGTAACAAAACTGCACATTCTGCACATGTATCCCAGAACTTAAAGTATAAAAAAAAATGAGATCCTATCATTTGCAATAACATGGATGGAACCAGAGGTCATTATGCTAAGTGAAATAAGTCAGGCATGGAAAGACAAACGTCGCATGTTCTCACTTATTTGTGGGATCTAAAAATAAAAACAATTGAACTCATGGACATAGAGAGTAGAAGGATGGTTGCCAGAGATTGGGAAGGTGAGGGGGAATTGGGGATCATTAATAGGTATAAAAATATATTTAGAAAGAGTGAATAATATCTAGTATTTAATAGCACAACAGGGAGTGACCACAGTCAATAATAATTTAATTGTACCTTTTAAAATATAATAACTTAAAGAATATAACTGGATTGTTTGTAACACAAAGAATAAATGCTTGAGTGGATGGATAACCCATTTACCCAGAAGTGATTATTATATATTTTATGCTTCTATCAAAATATCTCATGTACCCCATAAATATATATACCTACTATGTACCCACAAACATTAAAATAAAATATTTTTAAAAGTAAAAATAAAAACTAGAAAAAAACTGCATTTTTAAAGACTCAGTGTAGATATCTCTGGATTTTGGTCCTCTACCTTATCATCACTCATATTGTTTTATGCTTCCTTGAGCTAACCTAGTTTTCCACCTATCCCTTATCTTCTGAACCCTCCCAGTATGCCCACTGGAACTGAGTTCCATGAATATCAAACTTCATGATATCACCAGTCTCTTCTGGTAATATTTCTTATGCTTCTTTTGTCAATTCCCCACAATTTTCCACCTACCCTGTTCTCTTTATCACCAACATACCTCAGGGTTGAGAGGCTACACCATATCTTTGATTCTTGACACTAAACTTTGTACATTGTCAAAATTCAATATTTTCAATGAGTGGACCTGTCCCCTTCACTCTTTCCCCATTGCTGCTGCCTTAATTCAGGTGTTCATCAACCATAACTTAGACTACTATAACTACAGTCAGTCCCCATTGCTTGCATATTCCATGCTTGCTAATTTGTCTACTCACTAAAATGCATTTGTAACCCCAAAGATCAATATTTGCCATGCTTTCACAGTTATTCCTGGACATGAGCAGAAAGATGGTAAAAAATTGTCACCCAATAGGCCCATTTTTAGCTGTGGTTGGACAAGGCAATGCCCTGCCTTCTTGTTTTAGCTCTCATACTGAAAAAAAAAAAAAAAACGTTCCTTTCCAGGTCTACTTAATGCTAGTGCCACATATCCTGCATGTGTGTGTGTGTGTTTGGTGGTTCCACTGTTTAAAATGGCCCCAAGCATAGTGCCAAAGTGCTGCCTGGTGTTCCCAAGTACAAGAAGGCTGTGATGTGCCTTATAGTGAAAATGCATATGTGTAGCAGGCTATCCCATCAAGGCTTGTGTATGTACACACTACCATGTTTGCACAACCATGAAATCACCTAACAAAACTTTTTTCAGAATGTATCTCTGTCATTAAGCAATACATGATTGCAGTTGTATTTTTACCACTTATTTTATGCTCTTGTGCTTTTTCTGTATAGTAACACATTCAGTTTCCTCTTCTTGGAATGTTCTCTCTTCTTCCCTGTCCTTCAGTTAGTTAATGCCTACTTATTGCCCTAATTGCCCTTATTGCCTACTATTGCCCTTATTGACTCAAATGTAGTTTTCTCTGTGGAACCTTCCCTGACCCCACTGTATGGTCTGAATACCCTTTCTCTGTGCCCTGGGAATACTTCTAACATAGCACATACTCTGATGCTTGATTTTCCTTGAATTTGTCTCTCACTACACTGAAAAATCTTTCAGAGTTGGAATCATCTCTTTGGTTTTTTTTCTGCTTAGTACCAAGGACAGTGCCTGGCATATTTAGTACCTTGTAAAAGCTAAATATGTATTTATACTGTGAATCCAAAATGAATGAATGAATGAATGAGCAGTTTAATAAAATCTACCCACTTCGAATATTTGAAAAGTTTTCAGGCTAAACATCCTAAGTTTATATACTCTTTCTCAATGGGTATGTTATCCAGACCTTTCTTCATGTCTTGTCACCAAGACCCATTCCAATTATTAAAAAGTTAATTTTAAACCATGATACATCTGGAACACTGTGAGCCATGTATGAGATATGGTATTAAGAGTGCAGAGTATAGTTGTCTTTTATTTCCTTTGATTAGTACACAATAAATAGAAATGAATTAATGAATGAGTGTTCATGAAGCCTTAAGATTTTTCTCTTGCTTTCTTTTGCCTACATATCACTCTGCTAACTCTCTTTAGTTGCTGTTAATTAAAATCTTTATGTCTTATATACATATATATATATACCTGAAAGCCACAATGACTCTATTTTTTATTTCATACCTGAAATTTATCAAAATTATTTTAGTATAATCATTTATTTATTTAGAAATTCTCCTGACCATATTATCAACTTGTCCAAATTTACACATGTATTTCATGATGGAGATCATACAGTCTAGTGGAGGAGCATAGGTTTAGAGCCGGGGAACTTCAATTCAAATCCCATCTCCACTTCTTGATAGCTGAAAACCTCGGCAAATCACTTGACTTTTCTGAGTCTCATTTTTCTCATCTGTAATTTGGAGATACTGTATTTTTATAGGACTCTCATAAGTGTTGGAGATAATCACAAAGAGGTTAGCCCAGTGTGTGACATACAGAAGACCTAGAAAAATGACAATAATTTATAAATGCAAAGCATGAGAGATTTTTAAAATGCCCTCCTGAAATCTAGATAATGCTAAAGCATCAGCCTGAACTTCAGCTGGTAAGCACATCAGAAAAAACTAAATGAGTTTTGGCTGGGTGTGGTGGCTCACTCCTGTAATCCAGCACTTTGGGAGGCCAAGGCGGGTGGAGTCAGGAGTTCGAGACCAGTTTCACCACCATGTTTGTATTTGGTTAATACAAAAATTAGCTGGATGTGGTGGAACACACCTGTAATCCCAGCTACTTGGGAGGCTGAGACAGAAGAATCACTTGAACCTGAGAGATGGAGGTTGCAGACAGCCAAGTTCGCACCACTGCACTCCAGCCTGGGTAATGCAGTGAGACTCTGTGTCAATTAATCAATCAATCAATCAACAAACTAAATGAATTTAGCCCTCGGCCTGTGTGATCTTAATTGAAACTTGCCCTGATTTGCTTCTGCTACTTCATGTAGTACAAAGACCTCTTTTAGCACAAAAATTGTAGGTTAAGATAATTTACTGCTCTGGTCTAATTGATTATTATTTATTATCCCCATAAATAGTCCAGAGAAATATGAGGACCTCCCCCACATTATTAACACATGATAATAGCCAGGGGTGGGGCATATGTACGAAATGATTCTCGGTTCTCAGGAATTACTGATAAATACTCTATCCACTCTGTTTCCAATCTGGCATTAGCATGCCTTTGCTTATTTTAGCATTTTCTGCTAGCGCTCACCCAGACTCTTGCCTTTCCATCACTCAAGTTGGCTGCTTGCTTTGCAGTTCCCTTTTTCTACTCCTATCCCAACTTTGATTTTTGTTGATTTTTTTTTTTATTCTTATAGATTTAGCGAGTGTAAGTGTAGATTTCTTACATGCATATATTTTGTAATGGTGAAGTCTGGGCTTTTAGTGTAACCATCACCCAAATCGTGGACATTTTACCTGTTAGATGATTTCTCATCCTTCACCATCCTCCCCACCCTCCTGCCTTTCAAAGTCTCCAGTGTCTATTATTCCACCACATGGCCTTATGTACACATGATTTAGCTCCTGCTTATAAGAGAACAATTTTGTCTTTAGCAGACAGATGCACACAACCTTGGAGCAGGTACAAATTTGATCTTCTATTTTCTCCTCTACCTCTTCTTTTTTTCACTTCTTTAAATCATCCTAAATCTCACCACTTCCCTCTCCTCTTCATGTTCCAAACAACATCCCAGTGTCATTTGGTATGCTCTGGTCTCAGTGAATCCTTGCCGATTCCCCAAAATGGCTATGTACTTTCAAAAGAGCTTTTTAATAATATTCTCTATCACTTTTCTGAGGATTGTTGTTGGGGGCAGTATTCTGTTGTTTTTGTAGTATACCATTTTCCACGTGTAGAAAATTAGGACATTTACCTATTTCCAGTCTTCTGCCATCACATCTTTTCTCCCTAAATACTCAATGACTACTTCTGCCAGTGTTTCTGAGGTCACACCTGTGCAGCCCCCAGGCCCCTGGGAATAATTTTTCTAATCTGGGGACTTAAATTTATTCAAAACACCAGGAGCTGTCTCATCATCTCTTCACCTAATTTGAGCTTCATTTTCCTCTTAACCATGTTTATTCTACTCTTTTCTGCTTGAAGATCCTTTTTCCTCGATAGAGAAAATAGAAGCAAATTAGGAGATGAGTAGTTCATCTTTCTTTGTGTAATTTGTTAGCATAATAAGGTGAAAAATCAAATACTGAATCTGTTTTTCCTTGTTCTTTTTTCATTCTAAGATAGCTTTAAAAGTTTTTTTCCACCTGGTCTTTGGCCTTTTTGCATACCTAAGCTTATCCTGAGGTTCAGTTTTGATCAAATTCTCTAGCTTTATTTTTTTATTCTGTTTTCATTCTTGGTTATGTATCACTATCTTTACATGTGTTCTTTTTAAACACAAACTCAACAAAACTCCCCAGCAGCCTAAGTAGTTTCCTTCAATCCCTCCCTCCCTTTTGTCATATGTTTTTATAATTAAAAATTGAATTTGAGATCTTCATATTTGAGAGTGCCCACATCCTCACCAACTTGAGCCACGGAGCTGATTTCTTTGTGGTGAGACCTTCATCCTGAGCTTAAACTGCCATTGGAACAAATCTAGTAAGCTGGTGTGGCAGGACTGCTAGAAGTCTATTGAGGGAGGGATTGAGGAGCTTTATGGCACTGAATGTTACCTATGAGGAGATGAAGGCAGGCATGCATGTCAGCTTGGCCCAAAGGTGAAAACCCTGTTCAGGAAAGGAGATATGCCTGAGTATGTGTAGGGTGGTGGCTGTCACTTGAATTGATTCCTGTCCTTTGTCTAGTGCGCGCTCTCTCTCTCTCTCTCTCCCCCTCCCCGTGTGTGTGTGTGTGTGTGTGTGTGTGACAGGGAGAGAGAGAGAGAGAGAGAGAGAGAGTTCTTAGCTGAGGCTATCAGACATATAAATAAACTTGCCTCAAACTCCCAGTTCCATGATATGAGAACATCCAAACCCAAATCCTCTTTTGATTTCTGCAGATTCTTAGAATTGGGTCATTTCTGAACACTCCAAGAAGAGTGTGCGTGTATGTGTGTGTGTGTGTGTGTGTGTGCCTAAATGTGTTTGGAGGGGATGGATTGCCCAGTCCAAAGTCTTCAGCAAGCAGCTTAAAGGCCAGATCCAGGGAAAATACGAGTTATTATTATTAATGTGATACCTTTGATTTAACAGCATGGTGAATCTCGGGTTGAGAGGGGTCATCTGTTTTTTTCTTTGACCTTGTCAAAAGTTTTCAAGGATAAAGACTCATTTTAAACATGCACATACACATCACTGGTAAATAGGCAAGTATAGCACGTAGTAGGTGTTTAATAAAAATTATTGAATTAGTAAAAAAATTCAACTGGTAGACATAAATATAAATAATACGCCACATTATTTGGTTGCCATGAGTTCTAAATGACATAATTATTTTCTCCTAAATTCCCTGTGATGCCCACCCGATCAAATAGTTCTCCCTGGTATTCAGAATTCATTTCAGGCATGCAACTCCCTCTCTGTCACTACCTCCTGCTTCTGTGAAATGACACTGTCAGAAGGCAAGTCAAGAATTTATCAGACATTCCACTTTTAGCAGACTGATTTTCCTAGCAGCTCCCCTGATAACTGAAGTCTCTCAATGCCACTACATTTAATCTCCTTCCAGTTATGTCATGTGGGTTACAATGACATTCAGAATCACATAAATAAATATGACATATTAGAATTAGAGAGATTTTCTTATTTGTTCCTGTTTTTCTTTTCATCCTATTATGTTCAAAACATCTTCATATCATCATATTTTCTATGAAACCATACAAAACCCTACAAAATTTCTGTTCCAAAGGGAATGTCCCATTTGCTATCTTGTATGTTTCTGACATGTCCTCAGCCAGGAAGAAAAATTCATATTGGAAGAAATGGATTATCTTCAAGATCTTTTATTGGTTCTTCTTAACTTACCCAAATCCAAAGATTCATATAAATGAAATTTATCCTTTCCTACAACATATTCTATTATCCCTCCTCACCTGCCTGAAAAACTTAAGACCCATCAGAACCTAAGCTTTCCTTGGCAAAGTGTCTCTTGTACTGCCTTGGGACTGGTACTCTTCCTCGTACGTATTTCTAATACAAGACCTTTCACACTATTTTGTGATACCCTTGCATCAGACAATAGTACCATGAAAACAATTCAGCCTTTTCTCTACTTCTGGTTGCTAAAGAGATTATCCGCCTAGCCAGATCTTTTTCTTCCCTTATTGCTAAGAATTTTTTTCTGGTAGATTTGATAACTGAGGAGATGAGAAATTTTGGGGGGGGACAGTCTTGCTTTGTCACCAGGCTGGAGTGCAATGGCATGATCTCCACTCACTGCAACCTCTGCCACCCGGATTCAAACAATTCTTCTGGCTCAGACTCCCAAGTAGCTGGGACTGTAGGCGTGTGCCACCATGTCTGGCTAATTTTTGTATTTTTAGTAGAGATGGGGTTTCACCATGTTGGCCAGGATAGTCTTGATCTCTTGACCTTTTGATCTGCCCGCCTCCGCCTCCCAAAGTGCTGGAATTACAGGCGTAAGCCACCGCGCCTGGCCAGGGATAAATTTTTTGAAGCAAAAATTTAGTAAGGGTTATAGAGTGGAGGGAAGGTGAGAAAGAAATGTTCAGGGAGTTTGAGGAAAAGGCAAGAACAGCCGCAGTGAGGGTGAAATGGATGAGAAAGGGATTTTTAAAAGGAGGGTTATACTTCATTTCTTAGACCCTGAGATACACAAGTCGACTCACTTCAAATGTGTATATTTCATTATGCTTCTGTAACTACTCTGAGACTGGACCACATGCGATTATGATTTTCATAGGGTTACATTTTGTTTATTCATCTCTCTGATGTCTTCTGTATGTTCCTTGGGCAGGAAAAATGCCATTAATTTCTGTATCTTCAGTTCTTAGCTCACAGTAGGTATTTAATACATATTTGTAGGACTAAAGACTAGAAGTATTTCTTATAACAAATGGGGAAGTCATGAGTTTTCCAAAACTGTAGAGCTCTGCCCTTTACCAAGCCTGAAGTGTTTGAATTTTTAATACCATCAACACTTCATTTGAAATTTCTCCTTGCTTAATGCCATTTAATTGCTGCTAATTTTAGTAGAAAATAAATGAAGGGATTTTCTAATATGATTTAACACTACGCATGTATGCCATAATAAACAATTACAATAGGAGATTTAGGGAGAGATATATGAGATTGTCTGATCTTGGGCCAGTTAAATCTAACTGTTACAAGTATCTGCTACATGACATCCTGCTCTCTCTATCCAAGAAGTAGCTCTGTTATGTGACTGGGCTCTCCAGTCAAGTCGGTAGAGGCCTTACGCGCTAAAAAGTTTGAAGTGGCCCTTTCCACAGAAACATAGTTCAAATTTTTTTTAAAGGACTAAACTGAAGAACAAAAGGAAGCAAAGTTCTGCTTTTTCCTGTTACGTATATTTCAATTTAAAAAAAAACTATCAGGTATAAAAATCTGTTTAAAATGTATTTTCTTCTTTCTTTCTTTTCTTTCTTTCTCTTTCTTTCCTTCCTTCTTTCTTTCTCCTTCTTTCCTTTCTTGCTCTTTCTCTTCCTTCCTTCCTTTCTCTCTTCTTCCCTCTCTCCCTCTCTCTCTCCTTCCTTCCTTCTTTTCCCTCCCTCCCTCCCTCCCTTTCTTTCTTTCTTTCTCTCTCTGTATTTTCTTTCTTTCTCTCTCTTTCTTTCTTTCTCTTTTTCTTTCTCTCTCTCCTTTCTTTCTTTCTCTCTCTCTTTCTTTCTTTCTTTCTTTTTCTTCTTTCTTTCCTTCCTTCTTTCTTTCTTTCTTTCTCCTTCTTTCCTTTCTTGCTCTTTCTCTTCCTTCTTTTCTCTCTCCCTCCCTCTCTCCCTCTCTCTCTCTTTCCTTCCTTCCTTTTTTCTCTTTCTTCCTTCCTTCCTTTTTTTTCTTTCTTTCTTTTTCTTTCTTTCTCTCTGTCTTTTCTTTCTTTCTCTCTCCTTTCTTTCTTTTCCTCTTTTCTTTTTCTTTCTTTCCCTCTCTCCTTTCTTTCTTTCTCTCTCTCTCCTTCCTTCCTTCCTTCCTTCCTTTCTTTCTTTCTTTCTTTTTTTCTTTCTTTCTTTCTTTTTCTTTCTTTCTCTTTCTTTCTTTCTTCTTTCTCTCCTCTCCTTCTCTTTTTTTCACAGCCCAGAGGTTATTTATTTATTTATCATGCTATTCTGCTATGAATCCATAGGGAATAGGTTCCAGCAGGCTAGGCTCCATTCCACTGGCTCTCAAAGTGTGCTTCTCTAGGTGGAGCAGGCTGGTACTTCACTTGAACCCAGGTACCTTTCTCTTTGGCGTCCTTCTTTTTCTTATCAATTTCTTCATTCATTTCAGGAAGCTATCCCAGGTCTTAGAATGTCTAATGTGCTCAATACACACATTAATTCTCTTGGCAAGAATCTTGCCCTTAGCTTTGTTGTTTATAGCAATGCCAACAGCATGCTGGGTAACATTGTAAACTCTTCCAGTTTTGCCATGGAAACACTTGCAGGACATTCCTTTTTAAACAGTATCCATTCTCTTGATGTCTATAATATCACCTTTCTTATCGATTCCTATGCATGTGGCCAAAGAAACAGCTCTATGTTTTAAAAGGCCTAGAGAACACACATCGGGTCCCTCTCTTCTTTCCCTCTGTGTTTGTCATTTTGGTGAATTACTGGAGGATGATGGTTCTGGCCAAGATGTATTTTTTTATTTGATTTTTAAAATTAATTTCTGCTAGTGCCCTATAAACATGCAGTTTTTCAGAATTCAAGGTGGCAAAATGTTGGTTATAAAATTAACACTCTAGCATCCTCTTATTAGTGAACAAGTGATGAAAGTTTGTAATGATAAGAAATTTATGCATTTAAGTTTGAGAGATTTATACACTGTTTCAGGTGAGGAATTTTTGAAATCTAAAGAGCCCAAGGCAGGCTTTTATAAAATGCCACCAAGTCTGTTATAAGAAAAATTATCCAGGCTTTTATAGTCTCATTCTAATGTTCTTCTGACCATACTCAATATTTCAATATAATTATAATTTTTAGGGAAAAAATGTAATAAAAGCCTTCTATGGCCTTCTTTGGTTTCCTCTTTTATGTATTAAAAGGAAAAAATATTAATCACTCAAGTATTTATTGAATCTTTACTATTTATTGAGAATTATATGAGGTGCCACGAGAGATTCAAAAAGGAAAAAAAAGAAATATAAAGCATAGTTCCTGCCAGCTAAGAATTTATAGTGTTGTTGCTATTGGTTAATGAAAACCTGTAACTGTTTAAAGGCTAGAAATGATAACAATTATGCTAATGGTCATTAATTATAGTAATCACAATGCAATTTCTCATTTGTGTAGCACTTTAGAGTTTACAAAAACATAATCTCATTAATCCTCATAGCCACATGTAAGCTACTGTTTCTTCCATTTGTATAGTAGCTTATTTATACAGTAGAGCCGATATAAGATAAATATTTTTTAAATGAGAATGCTTGTAATAAATTAAACATGGAAAGTCTTATAGTAATTTAACATTGAAAAGTTGTACAAGAAGGGTGAATGTCAGCAAATATTGCAATATTAAGATGATAGAGCAGCCAATCAGAAGGGGAAACTCTCACTTTTTTTTTAAAACAGTTTTATCATAGTGATGACACACAATAAATTGCTCATATTAAAGTGTATGATTTGATGAGTTTTCAGATATGGGAATGCCACAATCAAGATCATAAGTGTACAATCATTGCCAAAATTTTCCCCCGCCTCTATAGTTTTCTTCTCCTGCCCCTTCCCACCCTGTCCCCCTTTTCTAGGCAATCATTGATGTTTTTTCTCTCATTACAGATTAGCTCTCATTTCCTGTAATTCTATTTAAATTCAACCACACATTATGTGTCCTTTCAACTATTTTGAGATTCATTCACATCATATCAGTAGTTCATTCATTTTTATTGCTGAGTAGTATTTCTTTTTTATTTATTTATTTATTTATTTATTTATTTTTTATTATTATTATACTTTAAGTTGTAGGGTACATGTGCATAATGTGCAGGTTTGTTACATATGTATACTTGTGCCATGTTGCTGGGCTGCACCCATCAACTCGTCATTTACATCAGGTATAACTCCCAATGCAATCCCTCCCCCCTCCCCCCTCCCCCTGATAGGCCCCGGTGTGTGATGTTCCCCTTCCCGAGTCCAAGTGATCTCATTGTTCAGTTCCCACCTATGAGTGAGAACATGCGGTGTTTGGTTTTCTGTTCTTGTGATAGTTTGCTAAGAATGATGGTTTCCAGCTGCATCCATGTCCCTACAAAGGACACAAACTCATCCTTTTTTATGGCTGCATAGTATTCCATGGTGTATATGTGCCACATTTTCTTAATCCA